>NW_010142367.1:0-10825 GCF_000699245.1 Pterocles gutturalis | reverse complement strand
TGTGTTGGCACAAGCCACGACAGAGTGTAGGTCTGTGCTAATGTGCTGGACTGTGAGGAGGGCTGGCTGAGATTCAGTCAAGTTTTTGCCAACCTGTTTAGGATTCCAGTTATGTTGCTTCTACATTTGCTCCAGCAGCAGAACAAGCTATTCACTTATTCTATGCCTTGACATAGGCACGTGAAACTAATGGCACACTCATCCTTTCAGTTCAGTGAGATTGAGGTGTAAATTACTACTTCTTATGAATAGGTGAAGTTCCAGATGCTGTTTGTGTTAATTGTTACCTTATTCCACAGTTAATCTCAAGGATGGAAGACAAAATATTTTGGGTCAAACCATTCAGTCTTTTCTAACCTGGCAATTTCTTGATTGCACAAATAGTCCCATAAGATTTCATACTAATAGGGACTATTAATTCAACGAGACACATGCCTTAAAATATTAAAATAAACTTAGGTTGTAGCAAGTTTTTAAGATGAAATAAGCATAAGTAGCAATCCAACTATAATATTAACTTGCCATGTATGTCTTATATAGTTCCATGAAATTTTGTAATGTTCATCCTCCTGGAGCCTGTAGGCATCCTGTTGGTTGTTGGTTCTTACTGGAAGATAAATAACATAATGAAGCTGAGAGGTTAATCAGTGCAGTGATGCAACAGCTATTTTTATAAAGAGAAAGACCCCAAGAAACTTCTTGCCAATGTGCAACACTTTGAATAATTCTATTTATTACTGAAGTATTTGCATTGTCTGCCCACACTCTTATTAATGTTTCTATGCTACCCATTAGTAACCCTTTGCATTAACTCCCACCTCCTCCTTCCACAAAGAAATACTAGAGTTGCTAAATCATGTGTAAGGGATGAGAAACTTCTTAAACACTTTGAGACATGAGTCAGTTTATCTGTCTGGTGTGCTGTGATTTTATTTGACAGATGAACACGGAGAAGGATAGGGCATGTGAATATTGCACTGTTCTTGCTTTGGCACTTTTGAAATGTTGCTCTCTTAATTTCCTTTATTTCAGTTCCTAAACACAATTAGTACGTGTGTGTATGTGTCAGGTGCAAGATGATGTGTATATCTTCCCAGAATTACATAGCTTTTTGAATTTTTTGAAAGAGAGAAATGAAGCATGGTGTGCTGGATAAGTTGACAACTTTGATGTATTGCTTCTCAGCTGCAGTAATGCGTAGCTTTGGTTTAGCAAGAATATTCTCAGGCCTTTATCAGCCCTCAAGAAGTCTTTCTTACAGTGGTTTGTACTTCTTAAGTTATTACTTTATTCCTTAGACTACTTTTTTTTTTTTTTCCTCACAAATGCAGATATTTTCTGTAGGATTTTTATCAAATAGAATTTTTTTTCAGCTAATACTAGGCATTATTTTTGAGTCCTCAAACCCGGTAGTTCTGCTTGCAACAGCTTTCAGTGACTGAAAGAACCTTGCACTATCCTAGGCCAGAAAGTGGAGATGTGCTAAAATAGGTAACAGTTACATGCTACAAAATGCTTTCAAAAGGAAGAAAGTATGCAAAGAATCAGTAAATACTCTTGGATCACAAGCAGTAATCTGTGTCTGGGTCTGTACTCTGGTGGTGTTCCTGACAGGTGTTTGTCTAACCTGTTCTCAAGGACTACCAGCAGTAGATATTTCCTACCTCACAGGCAACTTATTTCAGTCCTTCGCTATTTTTACTAATGCAAAACTTTTCCTAACGTTTACCACAAATCTCTTTTTTGCTGTGATTAACACTAATGCTTTGTGTCCTATCCACAGTGAATGTGCAGAACAAATGAATCCCTTCCTCTTTGCAGTAGTCCTTTATAATCCAGTAAAACTCTTACTAGTATATTTCCATTAGATCTCTTAAAGCTAACTAGTTCTGTGTCTTTCCTCATATCTGATACTTTTAAGCTCGCTGATCTCTCCACTTCTCTGAACTCTCTCTATGTGGTCTATGTTTGTCTTGAAATGTCATGCCCAGATGTGAATCCATAGCTGATGCGTCACTTGTGCTGAATAGAGTTACTTCACTTACCTTTCAGCTTATATTTATGCCTACAAATGGCACATCTGCTTTTCTTATTGTATGGTACTAAACCAAAGGAAGATAAAATTATTTAATATCTGTGATCCAATTTAACAACCAGATTCTTCCAACAGAACTGATACCTAGTAAGCTGTTTGCCACTGTGTGCTTTCAGCAGTTAATTACTCCTGCCCAAGTGTATGAACTTGTGATATGAACACTTTCCAATTACTATTAGAAGTTATGTAGTTTTCCTTAATGGACTAATTGTTCTGCTTGAGAGAAGGCAGGTTCTACTTCTTTCCCTGTAAGAGAAATGATTGCAATACAGAAATAATTTTTTATGATGGTAATTGAAAAAAAATTAGATGGTGAGTCATTCTTCTCTAGGGGATTTTTCTGGAATTTAATGCTGTTGTAGACCATTTGACTTCTCAGTAGAACAGCAAGATTTTATTTTTTGAGTACTGTGGTTTTTTTCTTCCCTGCTCTGAAACAGTTGGAAGAGGAGACTTCTTTTGAAAATATGTTCTTTCAAACTTACAATGGTCTTACAGTCAGAGGTGATGATCACAAAATGTCCATGATATGGAGGAACCACGATATGATTTGTCCTGTCAGATTCAAAATTGTCTGTTAGAATTTCAGAAGCCTGTAGAATTTTAGGGATGTGAGGGTCTCTTCAGCTAATTTTTCTGCCGTTTCATTTTCATAATGTTCCCTTATGGGACTGAAATATGAGTGTAAATTTGAATGTTACAATATACATGTGTTTAAAGAGTTTTTACAGAGAATCAATCCTTTATATGGAAAACAACTAAAAGATGGAAATGGTGAGTGATGGACTGGAGTTTGTGCAGGAAAGCAAGCTCTACCCATCTGTCTGGGTCACTTGAATTGCATATGATAAATAGATTGTAAGACCTCTTCTGCCCAGAGTTCTTGAGAAATCATCACAGTGCAATCTAGTAAGTGTGTTTGACTAGATGGAAAGAATATGACCTTGTCCCAGGTCATAGCATACATAGACTTTTTTTGTTCAGAGGATCAACTTTAGAAAGAGCTGCCTGCTAAGCAGGGGATTATTTAAACCCCCCCCCCCAAAAAAAAACCAAAAAAAACCAAAAAAAAACCAAAAACCAACCCCCCCCAAAAAAAAAAAAAAAAAAAAAAAAAAAAAAAAAAAAAAAAACAAACCAAAACCAAGCAAACAAGAACAATAACAACAACAACAAAAAAACCTAAAGAGGAAAGGCTGAAGTGGTACCAGTTGTCACAGGAGGCTGGGATCTGCCCAAAACTTGAAATGCTTTCTACTTTCTCAGTCACTTGGATGTTTCCATCAGCATCCTTGGTCACTAAAAAGCTGTTATTTTTATATTTTAAGACCTCCATAGGGACCAAGATGTGTGACATCTTGACTTTCACTGTCCAGCTGATCCCCAGATCAGAGATGGTGATGCAGGATCATGAGACCATGATGTGGATTGTTAATATTAACGTTTACTATTATTGTTGTGAGCCTATGGATTTTGTGAAAAAGAACTATGTGTTGTGAAATTGAGTGACTCATTTGCATGTATTGTTGCATAATTGCAACAGTAAAGACTGAGGTGATAAATTGCCCTAGTGATGATTTTTAAAGCACCATCTGTGGCCTGATGCTTCTGGGTCTTTAAAAGTGGTATTGTTCAGAAATCTGTTGTGTGGCATACAGGTGGCTCATTCTGTGTTTGCCTGCTAATCAGGCTGCCTGTGTTGGTGGGGAATACCTCCACAATGAAGGACAATGGTACTTACAGTTGGTTTTAGAACAGAAACACTCCCCCCAGACTGTAACATAGTGTTTTATTTTGATTGTCAATTTCCCACAAGACCGAGTTTCCTGAAAAGGGTGAACAATAAACCAAATGCTCATTATTTGGCTTCATGTATTTGAACACAACACAGCAATCTGATATAATTGATTCAATTTCACTAAGTAGGATATGATGATGTTGTTATTTTAGGTGCACTGTAGAGGGAAAACAGTAGGGAGAAAAGCACTCTAGTGCCATGTCCTTATCTAGTGACCTTCACAGCTGACTGATCTATGTTACTGAACATTAAACCAAAAAAAAACCCCTAATAGAGCAAAAAAACCCCAAACAAACAAACAAAAACAAAAAAAAAACCCCTAATAGAACAAAAAAACCCCAAACAAACAAACAAAAACAAAAAAAAAACCCCAAAAAACAAAAAGAATGCCCCACTCCACCCAAGACCCCAAAACAAACAAACCAGCCTTTGATCCCTTAAGATTAATTCCGGATCCCCTGAAGACGTTGATCAAAGTTGATGTCAAGGAATCCACATTTAATTTGTACAGCTTTCACTCCTCAGCTCCTTCTTTTATCTTTTATTCATTTATTGGGCAAAATCAACATAAATCATATTGCCTATTCTGTGCCAGTTTTACAAGTGGAACCTCATAGGCTGGCAGCAGAGTAGAGGGAGAAATAAGTTCCTATTCCAGGCAATTTGAAAGAGATGTTGGCATTTGACCAGTTATCTTTAAAGGTGACAGTTAAGCATGAGTTGTAAGTAAGCATCAGTAGTTGTCCATGCTGTGATAGTGAGACATATCACCAAAAAGTGTGTGTTATGCCATCAGCTAAACATTTCAGCACCTTAAATTAGCTGGTGCCCCCACAGGAAGTCTGCCACTGGGAAGGTAGATAATACCTCGTAGAGAAAGCAAACTTAAAATGTTAATTTGACTGCATTGTTGTGCAGTGGCAGTAGTTACTTGTCTGTCAAGCTGGCGTCCTGTTGTACTTGAGTCCATGTAAAATAATGCATTGAAGTTCCAGGCTGAAAAGTGTAGTTAAAAGACAGGGGCACAGTGTGACCCAAGGAGAGCTCCCAAATAGTGTGTGACACATGACTATATTATCCCTGGTAATCCCAGATCTCAGTAGTTTGAGTATTAATATGAGCTTTGAAAAGGTTTCTTCCAGTTTGGCTAGGTTTTCTTATTTACAAAGAAAACATTTTAAAAAAAGAAACGCTCACATAGTATTTGCCCGGAGCCTATCACTGGCCTATTGAACACTATACTTTTAAGATGCTTCATTAACACTAGTTAGAATTCATGTTGTATACTGCTGCTCTGTTAGAGTGACCTTCACAGCTGACTGATCTATGTTACTGAACCTTAAACCAAAAAAAACCAAACCAATGGAACAAAAAATTACTGAGCTTTCCCTCTTTCCCCCAGTCCTGATGTGCCTCAAGATAGCAAATGAGATAGATACATGATGAGTCCAGAGAGGACAGTAAATTCTGAGACGTAGAAAAGGAAGGATTTTAGTAGAAGGTATTTGTTCACCTGTGTAATTTGGACCTCATTGTACTATTTGCAGTGCCTTTCCTTCAGCCACAAAAGCTAACTCCATATCACTCTTATTTGGAAAATATTTCAGATTCCACTGCTTTCTGCCCTCAAGTTACATTTTGTTGTTTATGCTAAAGCTTGATTCAGTAGTTTCTGAAATTATTATGCTGTTAAAAAGGATTGATGAGATTGAAGTCTATAACAAAAGCTGGTGGAAAAGATTAAGGATTTGCAAAAACAGGGTGAAATGTCTTATAGAAATCTCTATTTCAGATAACCCTAGTTCATTGAAGAATAGAAACTATGGAGAATAGCATTAAATTCTACAATGATAAGCAGTAAGTGCTGAAGATTCTGTATTGTATAATATTTTTTCTTTAATCTTAAGTGTTTTAGCTTATTTCAAGTGTTTTTGCAATGCTTCATTTCATATCCTTTGCTATAGGCTTGAGCCAAAACCCTTTAAAGTCAATGAGAAGATAATATTTCACCTTTACGTCAATTGGCTTTGGATCCAGTACTATGACTCATGAAGCTCTGTGGAGTTCTTTTTATTGCATTTGACTGATCAAATGATGGTCATGCAAGTAGCCAGGAATTTAAACAGGTTTTGAAAAATGAAACTCTTCTCAGCTTGTACACAATAGAAAACAAATTTGGATTTTTTATGTTTTGCGTTTCTTTATAAAGATGTTCTTTTGGTATGATTTGTACCATTGCTGATAATGCAAAAGTAGTATCAGGCAACACTTAAACTTCAGCACCTGTCTGCATTATTTTATGTGAAGATTAAATCCTTAGTTCACTTTCCCAAGCTTGTTTTCAATTGGAACCTTTTTAGCAGTTGGTAACTCCTGTAAAATAAAAAAGAAGTAGGGGAAGGAGAAGCAGAATACTTGCAAATACTCAAATGTAAAAGACCTCCTTTCAGACTGATACTGCGATGTTTGGGAAAGGCTACATTTTGTGGATAGGTTCTTTATCTTAGAGACCTTCATAGTGCTTAGTTCCCGTGCCTCAGTGTTTTGACTTCCCCCAGGTTCAGGACAAAGAAATTATTTTATTGAAGGAATGTCACTCGCCGTCAGATCAAGCTTCAGGGCACTCACAACTTATTTTCATACCCAAAGGGCATACTAATGAAATCCAGGCTGTGGCAACATTCTTACTAACTTGAACAAAAGCTTGCTGTTCTTGTCTTTGGCAGAAGGGTGTGTTACTTTCCTGGACTGCCGTTTTATTCATTCACATTTTTTCTTGTACTATCCGTGGTGAAGAATGCTGGTGAGATAATACGTGCCACCAGTCTACTGTCTGGGATTTTGTTTGTTTGGTTGGTTTGTCTATTTTGTCACTTAGTAAATGTAGTGTTCAGTAGACGGTCTAGTAGATGGGGTCTCAGGCTTATGCTCTTCCATCAATCCTTTTACTTCTAGGTTAGTGTTTCCAGCTCACATCAGTTGTGATAAAGCACTAGCATCGTCTTGTTCTTCAGTAGCCAATGTGAAATATGTTACTGATCACAGTGTTGTTTATAATAGATACCTTGTGTCACTGACTGTCACTGCAGCTGGCACGTGGGGTAGGCCTGAAGAGAATGGGAAGTGGAAGCTCCTCTACTTTCTTACTTTTATTGGAGAGCTGATGTGAACTGCCTTCATGCAGTGTTTTGTCTACACTCTATGTGTAAATTCAGCCTTCACAGTTTTTAATCTGTCCCACTCAAGTTCAGTGCAAATTACAGTGGAACTACTGGTTTTGGAATGCAAAACTTTTATGCTCTGTATGGTTTTTAATGCTGGGATATTCTGTGTGCTTGTATTTACTTTAGCAGATAACTACAAAGCTCGAAGAAAACAGAAATGCCCCCCCACGTATGACATAATCCAATAACTGCAGTGTGATTATATCCGTTGCATGTAATGTATGCCTCCTTATACACACTGCACACCCTGGGTATATTTACAGTTCTGGCTGTTCCCCTTCTAAGCCACCATAAAATGCTCGCACAAAGCTATTTCTTGGTTCTTTGAAAAATGAAGTAAATGCAGCTTACTTGCTTGCTTAGATGTGAAAATGGTATTTCAGCCTTACTTAGGACTTTTTGCTATGCAGTGTAATGGTTTGATTTGACCAGATCCTCAGAAATAAGCAGTAGTAGTGTTTTGGACAGGTAGATAATAAGATGAGTTTAAAGTAGTGATCACAAAAGCATTTCTAAACTGCACCACACCAGCTGCCTAGAAGAACAAAGTTTCTTGTTCTGAATGCTGTATTAATTTGAGGTAAAGCATTGAACTTTTTTTTTCTGTTTGTTCCTTTGTTTGATGTGGAGAAGGAACCTGTTGTTCCAAAAGTTGCTTTGTTTTACTAGGAGGAGAGTTGGGTGAGAGAGATGCTGAATTACATGCCTGTGTTAGAATTTCATGACAGTATGTAAGCAGTTATATCTCTCCTGAGCTGTCAGTAGCTCAGTCTTCTACTTTGATTAAACCCATGACTAAAAAATTACCATAATCCACTAGCAGGCATGAAGAAAGTCATAATAAGACTGATAACAATGTGTCAGTTAAAAGGCTATTATATTTTACTGCCTTACTACAGCAGACTAAAAATCTATTCTAACTTACCATTGATATTACTAAAGGCTTCTAAAAATCTGCTGCCTGCCCTAGTCTGAATAACACTTATTATGCTGATGGCGAAAAGAACTAAAATAAAAATCTGCTGCCTGCCCTAGTCTGAATAATACTTATTATGCTGATGGCAAAAAGAACTAAAATGTGCACCTGTTTACGTGAGTGTTTAGATGTCGACAATTTTACTGCAGGCATACAGAGTAGCTACAAACAGAGGGCCTTGGGTTTTTCCTTCTCCAAGCAGAAAACTTACAGGTCTGGGCTGGAAGGGAAGCACAGAATTAAAAGTATGGCTTTGAAACATTATGCAGTGACAGCTCAGGCCTGCAAAGCTGTTTTTGCAGAAGCTTCACGGGATACTAGATATCTAGAAAGGGAGACACTCTCTCTACTTCAGTCTCAACTGTTTCTTGTCATCTCCTACACAAAAAAAGTTTTGAGGGTAAGTCAGTGAAGGGTTTTGGAGGCCTTATGCAATAGAGCTTATACTCTTTGTGTTTTTGGTTTTTTTTTGTTTGATTGTGTGGTTTTGGTTTTTTTGGGGTGTTTTTTTGTTTGTGGTGTGTGGTTTTTTTTGTTTTTTTTTTTTTAATTTCTTGGTATTTCAGTTGGAGATATTTTACCTGGTTGTTGGATTCAACAGGCCAAGGTTCAGCATTAGCAGTCTGCACTTTGGATGCAAGGCGGGTTGACCAGGTAATGTGTTGATCCTCTGGTGTAAATTAAGCATCTCTAGGACACAAATTTGCAGTATGCTTTTCCTGATGTCTAGTTGGAACCTCCAAAGCTGCAGATTGTGATCAAGACAGCTTGTTATATCATCTGCTACTGTCAAGAACATGACTTCATTAGCTTTGTGTCCCCTCTAGCAACCCTTAGCCTCTTCATTGAACGACAGAATTGGAACTCCCTCAGTTGCTCCTTACAAATCATGTTCTCTAGGTTGTGACCATCTTGGTGATCCTCCTTGGAATGCTCTCAAATTCTCTATATCCAGCTGGAACTGGGCACAGATTCCTGATGCTTTACCAGCACCCAGTAGAGGGAGATAATAATGCCCCTTGATTGGTGGCCATGCTTCTGCTGATACAGTCAAGAACCCCATTTGCCTTGGTTGTTGTAAGTGAACATTTGTAGCTCATCTTCAGAATGGTGTCTGCCATATCTCACGGATTCTTTTCAGCAGGGCTGAAACTTACTCAGCTGCTTTCCAACATGTATAGGTGCATGGGTTTATTCTACCCAAGGTGCAAAACTCTTACTAGTCTGGATTCTCATTGTTGTTGCTTAACTGTTATTGAACAGTATGGACCCCGGTATCAATCCCTGGCATATGTTTCTCACTTTTGACTGCCAGCCATTGAGCAGTTGGTACTCAACAGTACTCTCTGAGTCCACCCCTATTTTCAGCCTACCTAACAGTCTGTTATCCCAGACTACAGTTCTTCCAGAAAACTTAGTGAAATATAGATAAGTTATATCCACTACTCTCTCCTTCTCCAGCTCGCTAATCTGTAGATTGTCTGAGTATGGCTTACTCTTAATAATTCAGTGCTGACTTTTGCTGATGACCTCCTTGTTTTGTGTCTGCTTGGAAATGTATTCAAAGAGGATGTGCTCCATGACATCCAAGGCTTCTTGTGAGATTGTATTTTGGGTTCTCGTCCTTACTAACGACCACTGTAACACACTTTTTTTTTTGCTGACTTTTGCTGATGACCTTCTTGTTTTGTGTCTGCTTGGAAATGTATTCCAAGAGGATGTGCTCCATGACATCCAAGGCTTCTTGTGAGATTGTATTTTGGGTTCTCGTCCTTACTTTCTCTAATGACCACTGTAACACACTTTTTTTTTTCCTTGACTGGTGACCTGATCGCTATGATCTTTTGTAATGATACTACCAGATTGGCTGACACTTCCAGCCCTTTCAGGGCTCCAGATTCTGTCTGATCCTGTGGACTTGAAAAAATCCTGATCCTGAAAGTAGTCATAACCTGTCACTCTTCTATTGTTGGCTATTCCTTTCCTTCCAAAGCTATTCTGATACGTGCAAAGATCTGGGAGCAAAGTCAGCCTGTGAAAATGAAGGGGGGGGAAAAAGATACCATGTCTTCAGCAGCTTATGTATTGTCCATTGCTAGGTTCTATAGGGTTTGTAAAGCAGAGCCCACAAAATCTCTTGAGAATTCTTAATTATGTGACAACACTCAGTAGTTTAAGGACTTCTAAGGAAGAACACTTTTTTCATTATTTCTGCATCTTGTATCTCTCCCCCTTCTCTTCATCTGTTTAATGAATTTAATCACTCATTTGGAAAAAATGAAAACAGTTGGTCTAAGACTGAACCTCTGTCTGCAGGTTGGTAAAACCTTTAATTTACGTTGCTAGTCTTTAGCATAAAAGACAATTTTTTCATGAGAGTTTAACACATTTTTTCAACTAGGTATGGAAAAGGACTGAACTTTGTGATGCTCTTCAGGTGAGCAGGTGATGCTCTTCAGGTGAGCATGTTAGAAGTAGAGCAGTGCTTGTCAGAGTTCATATGGATCAAAAGATCTTAAGATACTTCTGGCATTTCCATTCAACCCTGCAGTTCTCAAGAAGATTTCAGAAAAGTAATGATAGAGAGTAGTAAATATAATAGTGAGGCCCTTTAGAGTGAGGATAGATTTATTTATTTTTACTGGAGGAATTGATCTACCAGAAGCTTGGCATAAAGCCCATATAAGAGATCTAGGATGTAGGAAACTGGCAAGTGACACCTGACACTTTTT
>NW_010142366.1:0-63782 GCF_000699245.1 Pterocles gutturalis | reverse complement strand
CGGCTGTCCGTTGGGGGAGTGGGGTTGGAAATACCCCCGGAGGGGTGAGATTGACCCCGGAGAAGGGGGGTCGGAGCGAGTATTTGTTGGTGGGCTGGTGGAAGATCCCCAAGTGAGGGGTTTGGTGAGGGATGGGGCTGATGGGTCCTCCTGGAGGTGGTGGCAGAGGTGGAAGGTTTTTGCAGAGAGGGGGCTATTGAGGTGAATGCAGTTTCTGTAAGGAAAAGTGTGAACTGGTGTGAAAGTTCCCCCCTGGGAAGGAAGGACTGTGGTGGGTGGCTCTGGCTTTTGCAGACACCTTGATGGCACGGTGAAATATGCCTGGTTTGCCCTGTGCAGATAGCTGGGACAGAAGGAGAGAGAGGAGGTGCTCTGTGGGCTGTCATGTTTTCTTTTGATGTTTTCAGGTGTTTGAGTGGTGTTGTCCTTCCTCCAAGGCTGGCAGAGCCTTTACACTCCCCTTCCTCCATTCTCCACCTCCCAGTCCCCTTCCCTCTGAATACATCATCAGTCATTTCCCTGAGCTGTTGTGGTTAAGGGCCTCCCCAGCTAGCCTGACGGGTTAGTGATGAGGCCTGCCTGCTGACTTATTTTTTTTTTTTTTTTTCTTTTTTAATGACCCTTTTTTTTAATGCCGTGCCTGTTGATTCTCATGCAGAGTGTGAACATGGCTACGCCTCCACCTTCCCCTCGGTTCCAAGTCCTGGACTGCAAGACCCAAAGCCCATGCGGAGGCTGAGCCGGGCAAGAAAACACAGCGGCAGTGGCAGCAATTCAAGTATTGCCAACAGGTATGATGTGGGCAGGAAAGCGTGGGGTGCAGGGCTGGCTGGGAGGATTAAGCTGGAGAAGAAAGCTAGAGACAGAGACGAGAAACCCTGAGAAGAAAACAGGAAGAATCTGAGCACAGGGGGATTCAAGTACAGCGTCCGTTCTGGATCCATAGCACTGAGAGCAGAGGGGACACAGGGGAGCCGAATTTGAAGTGGCACTGCCAGCTGACTGTGCCAAGGCTCAGATGCTGCAGAGGGAAGGGAAATAGGGAGATCTGTTCATGGAGTTTAGGGAGGTGGTAGGTAATAGCTATTCCCAGTATATACAGCTGATGTCTTTCCAACCCAGAAGTCACTGCTTTTAAGGGATAGTGTGTGTGCAGCCTGGGTGCTTTGGGATTGTAATGACAGATATGAATTGAAGCAAGGAAATAATGTTTTGAAATGGATCCCCTGCAACAAATGGGAGAGAGGGAGATGACTGGCTGCTATGTACAACATGTTAAAAAATCAGTTCAGGAAAATAGAGCTGTCTTTGGCTCTGCCTTTCAGGGCAGTGGTATTTCCCAGCTTTCTGATTGCCTGGTAATTGTAAAAGTCCACTTTTTTGACATTTCTCTTATAATCCAGTGCCATATTTCTTGATTTCTCAAATCTAGAAGAGACAACAGCGCTAAGCCTATCACTTGCTGCTGTGGTGGGATCTGCCTCTCCCCTCTCGTTCCTGTTCTTTTTGTTTTCTTTTGCTCCCTTCTGGAGAATTGTTCAGACCTTACTGAGACCTTCTGGGGTAGAGAAACTTTAGAAAGATAAAGTATACTTTTGAAAAGGCAATTGCAAGCTTGCTTTTACTGCAGCAGAGCCTGTGCAATCCATAAAATGGTGATAGGTGGCTTGGGTGATTAAAGCTTTCTTAAGGCCATTGGGAAGGACCTCTAAAGGCCTAGGGGAAAGGTGCCTTTGCTTGCAGTGATTCTGCTTTGGCAGCATTTGATAATAAAGGTTGTCTGAAGTGATGTTAGGACACCTTGCTGGGGGGAAGTTTTCTTCATCAGGATCATCATATCCTGAGTTCTTTGTGTGCTGCTGTGGTGGGTTAGCCCTTGGCTCGGGGCCAAGCCACACACACCCGCTCACACAATTCCCACCCCCACCCAATGATAGGGGAGAGAATAGAAGGGTTAAATAGTAAAGAGGACTCGTGGGTTGAGATAAGGACAATTTAATAACTAAACTACAAAACCAAACTACAGTAATATTAAAAACAATACTATATACAAATATGCAAATGCGTGATACACAGTGACACTGCCCCCCCCACCCGATGATCAAAAGCCCAGCCTGCTCCGGGCCAGCGATTCCAGAGGAGGGGGAAGAATGAGTGACACACAATGATACTGCCCCACTCACACTTGATGACCAAAGGCTCAGCCTGTTGCTGGCTAACGATCCCAGAATTACACTCACGATTTCCACAGACGAGGGGGGGAGTGCACCGCTCCCGGAGGCACTCAGAGAATGGAGATAACAGTCCCAGCGTCCCGGACCGAGAGTGGGGGGAAAACGACCACCTGGCCGCAGCTAATGATCCCCCCGGAGAGGGAGGATCCCAGAACTCATGGAGCGGAGATAACAATTTGAGCATCCCAGGCTGAGAGAGAGAGCTGACCGGGGTGTGTGTAGGGGGGAAAGGCCTTGGGAGAGCGATGCAGAGCACTGAAATGGAAAGTGGAGCGAAGGCAAAAGAGAGCACTCTTCCGGGAGTTCTTACCGATATACTGGGCATGACGTGTATGATATGGAATAAATTACTGGCTGGGCTGGGGTTTAGTATTAACATAAAGCTAGCAACCGGCTATGCCTCTTTGCTCATGTGCTGACCTTGGCAGCAGAACAAAACATTGGTCTTACCAGCTCCTCCTGAGCGTAAATCCAAAACACAGCCTCTTGCTAGCTATTTACGAAGAAGAGGGAGAAAAAAAAAATTTGCAGAGTTAACTTTAAGCAGTCTGTGCTTAACCCACAACATGTTTTTATTTGCTTCCCTTCTTCATCCAGCCTCTCCAGATTTCAGGGCAGTTGTAGCCCTTTATTGTTTCCCATGAACCAAAGTCCAAAATCGCAGCTGACTTTGTGTTGGGAAATGATGGCAAATGCTGATCTGAGATCTGTATTTTTCCCCTCTAGGTTTCTCACATACTATTTTTCCATCCCACACCTCTTTCTCTCAGAGGCCTTTGTCATGGCAACCTGCCCTTCTCCAGAGGAGGGCTGGAAGCATATGCCCCTCAGGAGCTCCTTAGCACTGAATCCAACAGCCTGTAGGCTAGAGAGGGGTGCAGAGTGCTCCCCGTCCCTGGGGTCTGGGTGCTCAGTGTGCTCTGCTGGCACAGAGCCCCCAGGCACAGCTCTCCTGGGGCACCCTTCTGTGCTGAGACCAGCCCCTTGGGCCGTTTAGTGTGGCAGGCTGAATATAATGGTGTGTGGGGGAGAGGCAACAGAGACACAGAAAAGATACTTTTAGTCTTATTTAAATCCTTCATTGTACAGTGATTACTGAGGCCAAACTGAATCTTTTAGATTGAGAGTGTTGCCTTCCTGGTATGTTTTGGCCTGAGGAAGTGACCAGTGCCAGCTCTGTTCCAGGCAGAGACCAGAGTGGGTCTTTTGGGGAGCTCAGACCTTATACGAACTGTTGGAAGCTTCTTTTAGCACAAGTCGTAGCAGCTTGCACTTGCTGTAGGAGATGGCAGGCCTTCCAGATGGCTGCAGTGCTGGGAACTGACAACTGTGAAGTTCAGGGTGCCTCCAAATTCACCGCAGTGTGTTTTGTGTGATTCTTAAACAAGCATCAGCCTTGTTTAAGGAAGGCTCTGTATCATCCCTTTCTGTTAAAATCAAAGGGACAATTCAGTAAGTTCTGTCTAGTGTAGTTTGAATGGACTTCAGATTAAATGTCTATCCCTTGATGAGGGGCAAAACATACATTCCATGTGCGGATCAGAGATTTTCTTAGATTGCTTTTGTCTCAAAGTGTTTAATTTGTGTAGAGAAATAATGCATTTAGATCTCATGCAGATCTTGTCATTTAAAAGCCTCCTGTAAAAATGTCTCTCAACCAACCTTGGCAAAGCACAGTTGTTCTCTTTTTTTCTTTATACACTTTTAGAAATTGACACGTGTGCATCGTTGCTGGTCTTTGTTGGACCAAATAATCCATCATTATGTGGTGCAGGGTATTTACAGAGTCTAGATGCTCTTTAATTCATAGTGTAAATCCAGATATCTCCCTTCAGCATTTGCAGCCCAGACACGATAGCTGTTTCTTCCCAACAGGCTCTGTCCTGTCATGGCACAAACACCCAGAAAGTTCTGAAGAATAGGCAGCCCAGCTCTGGATGGCAGTGGTGGAGCAAATCGTATTCTTATAGAACTACGATGGTCTCCCAGTCCCAGCAAAATAGTTTTGTCTACACTGAACAAGGGTGTGCAGATAGGAGGGAAAACATTGCTTCATTATTTCTAACGCATTTTTAAAGGAGGATGTTTTAGCTCAGGTTCTACTTTCATTCCTGTCAGTTGTGCAACTGACAGCATGCAGATTGCTGCAGAGGGGCTCCCCTCTGCAGTGCTCGGGACATTATTGATTATGTATGTGTAGTGTTTTGCATGGGTATTTTAAAGACCTAGTGTTGCGTGCTGCGACTTAAAACATTGATTATATTTAAAAATATGTAGTCTTGCTTTAGTCAGGGATAGTAAGGTACTGAAAATTACCCATCTGCAAAAGTATGTGGAGAATCACAGTCATTGTGACCTGGAGTTCATAATAAACAAGGGAAGCTTTTTTAAAAAAAATCGCATTTAACACATAGCTAAAAGCAAAAAAAAAAAACCTGAGCAAATCAATTAGCCAACCCATATTAAATTAGAATTTAATTTTGCCTCATTTTTAATTTGGTCTTGACAAAAGTATCTTCTGTTTTTTGGACTGGGGTAACAAATTAGCAGAGATTTCTTGTAATGTACAGTATCACTTATTTAATGTTTGTTCCTTCTGAAGATGTTTCTGGGACAGAAGCTGAGTGCTAAAACTTGCTAGAGAAGTGAAGTAGTCCACACTGGGAGTACAGTTCTATGAGTACGTTAGCTTGCATTTGATGTCACTGGAAACTGCTCTTACAGACCGTATGTATACAATTCCACATAGACACAGTTATTGGAAAGGTTCATTATAGTTAGTTAGGATTAGATTGGTTTGATATTTATACATTTTGGAAAATAATTGAGAAGACTTTTTAATCAATTTAAATTTTTTTTAGGAAATAAGCAGCAGGGATGCTAAATGATTATTTTTTTTCCTCCGTAATACAATTGGTTTAATGAAGTTAAGATTTATAACGGAATCTGAAATTACGTTACAATGTTAGATTGTCATTCATGTTTTGTTCTTTTTTAAACTCTCAGGCATGTAGAAAAGCCTGTTATTTTTTGGTCCGATCCTGGGGAAATGCCAAGCACCCTCCCAGTGGTGCTCGGAGCCCTCACCTCTCCCGGGAGGCCTGTGTTGTTAAGGGCACTCAAAGAATCTATTGCTCAGTTCCATGGGGGAGGGTTTGATGTCTGTTCAGTTTATTTTTTCTTTTCATTTTCCTCTCTTCCCATTATCCTCCCTTGTGGCTGAGGCTGCTTCCCAAGGGCCTTTCAGACCTCTACAGTCCGCTAGCAGGGTGCCTGCAGAGCTTGGAGTCAGCAGCTGTAATGGGTATGGTAAGGCATTTTGGACATGGTGTCCTGAAAATCTGGGTGTCTGGGTTTCCGTGCCCTTCTGGCTATTCTAGTGATGCAGCTCCTCATTTTCTCTGTTGCTGCACTCTCCACAGCCCCGTTTGAAATTTGGTTTTGTGCCGAATCTTCTCTGTAGGCCTCTACTCTTACAGCCTTTAAGGTTGTTTTTGGAGGGTAGGGATGGGGCTGTGCTATTGAAACTCTCTTGGCTGTAAGCTTAATTCTCTCACTGTGTCCATGAGCCAGGATGGGGGCAGGTAGGTGTGCATCAGGTACCTTGTGTGCCTCACGTGATGGCTTCATGTGCCACAGGTTCCCAAAAACGGGTGCAGAAGCTAAAAGGATGTGGCATGTGTAGCTGCAAGTCAGCCTTGGCTGTCCGGTGTGCGAGAAAGCCTGATTTACCAGAACAGCAGTGCTGTGCAGCTGTACCTTGCTGTACAGGGGAGGATAGGAGGGTTGGTGAACACTTGCTTAAAGACAGTTTTAAATATATTGTATCTCTTCTGTCAGAGGAGGTTCACTGCCCCCCTAGTGTGCTAATGACTGAGTACACCGCAATTTTCAGTCCTTCTTGCAGCCTATGGAGTTAAGACAGTCCTGTAGTTCTGATTTTGTTGGGGGACAGGAGGCACAGGGGGCTGAGTGGTTTGCCTGTCTTGTGTAAGAAATTCCTGAAAGAATGGATCGCTGTGTCAGCTCATGTTGTTCTGCTTTTCTGCACAAAGCCCCTACCCCTTTCTTCACATCCTGGAGAGCTAGTCTCTGAGGCTTTTTGTGGACAGCTTTGCTGCTTCCTAACCTCTATCAGTTGTGACTTGTTTCTGGTTGATGCTTTGTTTATTTGTTTGGGGGCTTGTTTTTTTTTTTTAGCCACTTGCACTCGCACTATATCACACCTTACTCCACAGCTAGTGGGAGTTGAGTTCTGACTTGCTGTGTGTAGGTGGGTTAGAATCTGGGCCTTGTGTAATATGCTGGGGATAGAGACTGAGCTTTCTGTCTCAAGCCTTGTAGTGCCAGGGAGCGCTATTCATGGCTCAGGACTTGGCTTTGCTTCATATAGTACAAATCCACATGTGTAATACAGAGAATGGATGAAATTTGCTGTGCCATGTTTTGATTTATGCCACATTTTGTTAATGTACGAACAGTGAGATTACTGTCTGGAATCTTCATGCAGTTGTTGAAATTTTGTCAAGAAATAGTTGGAGCTGGAATCTTGCCTTCCAGTAGAGAGTATACATGAATATGCTAGTTAATTTTCCAAGAAAGGAAAACTGGACAAGACTGAGCTATTAAGGAATATTTCTCTGTTAGAGATGTTGAGAAGGGACTGGCCAGTAGTATTGACTATAGTTTAGTGGGAGCATGACTTCTTTTTGAGAAAGCATAATGACAATTTTAAGTGTTAGACTGGGAAAATGGATTGCTGGTCCATACACGAGAGGTGTGTCACCCAATGTTAAAATTACACTCTCTTGTGTAGATTTGTACTGGAATACAGTTGATCAGAACAGGTTGTTAGGTAGAGCTGTACTCAAATAACTGTTTGACCTCAGCGCATCCCATCTGTTCGTTGATGTAATTTGCCCCAATGCAGTGTGCAAGTGGAGATGAGCAAGTCGTAGTGATGCTGGACTTTCTGAACCTCCTGTCACTAAATTGTACTTTTCCTTGTCTGTGCTGATCTACATTAGAAGCTGAGATCCTGCCAACAATTTAGGCAAAAAAAAAAAAAATCTGATGTGGGTGAGGTTTTGTGCAGGGTCTTCTCAGTGATGTTTGGCTTTGCAGTACATGCAACTGCTAGGTTACTAGGCAAAATACAGAAAGAGAGGGTGAACCCAGCAAATGGAATGAGCATAAACCCTGCTCCTTAGTCAGGAATGAGGCCTCCAAAAGCGGTAGGGCTGATATAACCGTTTCCATGGGGGATCCCACTGTGTTCTCCTTTGTCACCTTGTTTATTTTATAGCCCTCCAAGTGGGATGATCCTGCAGAGCTGCAGTTTCTGCCTTCCTTTGTGTACTAGTAATACAGCCATAGGGAGAGCTGTGTGGCAGGAGTCTATGCAGAAAACCTGTAATTCTGGGCTGAATTTATACTTTTGATACCTTCAATAGGTATAAAATGTAATAGGCGGTCTCTTTAGACTGTCCAAGTTGTGCAAAGAGGCCTTTGTGTAAACTAGAAGCAGGCCCAGTTGTTGATGTTATCTGCAGCTTAGCTATAATTCACTTCTGCAGCATCTCTCTGTGGTGAATTGTCATTCTCTGTGGCTGAAGGCTCATGATCCTTTTGTCCTCCCAGATTTGGGGGAAGCCTTGACAGGACCATGCCGTTTTGCATGGCAAGAACAGTGTGACTGTTAGTCAGGGCTTATGTTGTTGATGTTGCAGCACACTACCCAACTGCCACAGGCTGATTTGCATCACTGATAGCAGTGCTGGCACAGTGACAAGAAACTTCAGATTTTGGTGCTTAGAGTCTTCTGAAAAGTGAAGGTTGTTAGCCCCAGCTCCCAGAGAAGTTTGGTGCCCTGGTATGGTAGGGATATTTGGGGCAAACTTTGTCATCTGTTCCTGACATTCCCTTATTTTCTTTTGCCATCTTATTCGGTGTACAGTCAATTACCTGGTTTAAGTACTATTCCTTGTTTGTGAGGTGTTTTGGTGTTTTTTCCCAACTCACTGCATTTGTACCCTTTTTGTATCTTCTCTGTGTAATGCCTCATCCACAACACATGCAGGGATTTATCCTTCATGCTTTTGCTTAACCCGACCTGATCTGTTGCTTGACAGTGAATTGGTTGTCACCTGTAGCATTTCCATCTGCTCTCTGTTTCTAGGTGAGGCTGAGTTTTCCCCTTCTTGCTCCTGGTTGAGCTTTCAAGTCCGTTTCTCTTCTGACCCAAACATATCAGTCAACGTCATGCTGCTGAGTTAATTGTCTTGCTTGCTGGAGTTCCTGCTGTTGATCATCTCCTGATGCCTTCTGACAAACTTCTGTCCAAATTCAAAGACTGGCTTCTGTTTTCTCTCCTCTTGAGAGTGTTGGCTCCTGCTCACCACCCCCTTTGAACCAACAAAGATAGGATTTGTTTTTGTTGACTATTTTGGGCTCTCTGGATCAGAGGCTGTGGGTCTCTGGGGCTGTGCACTTGGCTGGCCTTTGCCTGGATCTCTTGTCTATGAGACACTGCCTTGTTGATCAGCCCGGAGGGAACAGGCCTGCTTTTTCCATCCTGCTGGATATATTCCCATGTCTCATTTCTGTGCTCCCTACTGTACTTCCCTTCTCTGATGCAAAAGTTACTTCACTTCAGTTCTGTTGCTTTATGAATCCAGTTTGAAGTAGACTAGATGATTTCCAGCGTTATCTTAATTACTTGCTTATACTTTGCAGCTTGCTCTGTGACAAGCAGACATGTGGACTGAGAGCAGTTCTTTTGCCTCAGTTTTGATTGAAGTTTCTCTGCATAAATAAGTTGATTATTTTCTGAACTCTTCTTGTTTATTTCCTCCCATCTGTTAACACTGTCAAGAAGAGAGATGTTACGGGAAGGGACAGATGACATTGGGATTGCTGTTGAGACTGTTATTCTGGTCATCATTGCCCAGGTCCTTGGGCAGCCATAAAGCAACATATAGAAATGGTAAAGTAACATGGCACCAGTTCTGGTTTGCCTTTAACAATTGGGCTACAAACTGCAGCAGTTCATGAACTATTTAATCATAAGTATCTTGGCCATCTGGGAGCAGTGGGAGGTAGCCACCTTGCTGCCTTCATGTTAGTTGCTGTTGCTTCTGAGTCAGAACTGTTGAACAGAAGAAGACAGCTCTTCGTTTTTCTCAACCTTCCTTTTTCAAGGATCTCCCAGATGCTAGATGAGTATGTCCCTGTTGACAGAATATAAACGCAGACATCAGGACATCTCTTTCTGATGTTGTTACAGCCTGCGTAACAGTGCCTCAGTTTCTCTAATACAGTATGTAGCTAACAGTGATGTTAATGCATTTTCAGGTATGTTTCCCCTCCCTTCAGCTCCAGACACAGTATTGCAACAGTATAGTTGTAACATGAGAGATAACTAACAAGTCGAAATAGAAGTGAAGGAAGTCTGGCCTGGCCCACAGCCATACAAATGACATCAGTTTCTTTTCAAGCAAAGTGAGTTTCAGTCAGGTGACGATCACTCAAAAATCTTCATTTTCCCCAGTGCATCTGAAGGCAGTTTGTTTGGGTCAGAAGATGCATGTTGCAGAGAAGTACACGTTCCTCACAGACTGCTGCTCTGCAGATGACATTGCTAAGGCTATTTCTGCATATGACCATCTCCCTTGAAAGGGTAATTTTATGTGTGAGAAGAAGCATGGTATAGGGCAAAGGGCTGGCATGCTGGGCCCTTGGAGCGTTTCCTGAGTCTGCTACTGAAAGGCTGCAAGATCTGGACACGTCAGATGACCTACATGGGTCCTACCATCTGTACATTACATGGTTCTCACCATCTGTACATTGGGGTAATGCGCACACTTTTCTAATCCTGTTTTCAGGAAGCAGAATCGGTGTTTTGGAGCTTGTGGCTGTTTGAAAGAAGATGACACTTAGGATCCTATGTTTTCTAGGTAGATTTGAAAATTGCCTCTTGTGTATTTGTTCTCTTTCTGTGAAACACTGTGATCTCTCTGCCGTGCAGTTAGCAGCAACTATAATACTGGTTTTGGTGGGGCCTTGGAAGAAGCTGAGTCCCTCACCTTGCAGTGAGACTCATGGAGCCTGCTGGAAGTCAGTGGCCTTCTGCAGGGTCAGACCTTGCCTTGCTCTGTAATACACTTGAATATTCAACGGAGAAATTTTTGCTAGCAGAGATATTAAGGTACTAGCAGGGGATGGATGAAGTGTGTGCCTCGTTCTACTTAAATAATTCATATTGCTTTGAATGATCTGTTTATGACTATCAACCTGGGAGGTTGTCCTTCCTGGGTAGCACGTAGGAAAGACCTAGGGGACAGCACACACCTGACATTAGTGTGAGGAAATGCCTGTTTTGCTGTCCTCATTCTGTGCCATGCTCTTCTCTGTTCAAGAGGGAACTTGGAGGTGTGATGATGAAGCTGCCTGACATTTCTCCTCACTGGGTCCTGAAAAACATGGTTTTGTCAATGTATTTAAAAAAAAAAAAAGTCAAGAATCTATCTACAAAAAGCTCAAACTCCCTTGCATCATGTGTCATAGGCAGGAATCTTGGCTTTGTGAAGGCAAATAATATACTTTTTCCTGACCTGTGAGAATTTACATGAATTTGGCCAACTTCTAAATCACTACAGAAGATGCTGGCTGCTCTTTGTCCAAGGGAGACAGGCTAGGGTTTCTCTACTGAAATGGCTGAGATACCTCCCAAAATGAGCATACATCAGCCTTTGTGTCTGATGTGTGTGCATGAGCCCCTTCTGATGTGGTTAACTGTGGGAAGGAGGTGGTTTCTGTAGGACCTTTACTTGCTTGTCACAGAAGTTAGAAGGCAGACGAATGGAGCAGTGGATAGCACATTGGAGAACTTTCTTCACTCCTGGCCCCTCTCAGCAGCCTTGTGTACATTCAGCAAGTCCCTTTCAGCCTGGCTTATCACAGGAGACTCCCTAAACAGTCTGTCCCATGTGATTTTTTTTTTTCCCAAGGTATGACCTTGGGGTATGAGCTGTGGAAGCGCTGATGATGCACAAGCCACAAGGGGCACCTGTGGGAATTGTGCTTTGAATGTGTAAAGTGGCCCAGAAAACCAGGCCCTTGGGGGTCTTCATAGAGGCACCCAGAGGGACAAGAAGCTGCAACTCTGATTTCCCTGTTCCTTAGCTTCCAATTTAGAAAGTGAGGATGTTTGGCCATAAATGTGCTTGTGCACTCTCTAGCCACTGCTCTCGGTGAGCCTGTTGAAAAGCCTGTAAGGAAACCGCTGGTTCTGTATTCAGAGCAGGGCTTGGCTTGAGGCCACACGTTGAACAATGAGGAGAAAACAAAATATTGAATAGCTGCTTGTTCAGCAAACCCAGTTCCTCTTGGCCATGCAGGGCCCTGCATGAGGGAGTATATGAGATAGGGCAGTTTTCCCCTAGCACTTGGGGCTAGCTCCAGCCTCTGCATGTAGGGTCTTAGGTGGTACAGGAGAAGGCCCGCACCAGCATTGCTGGCTCCCAGCCCGTACAGCAGGGAGGGAAGCGAGCTGGGGGCTTCTTTGCTGGCCCCAGGTTGCGGCAGTGAATGCAAAACAACATTCTTGCTGTTCTGTGTCCTGGCTTGGAAAACCCTTCCCCTGCAGAGTGCCACCCTCTGCTGCTTATTGGGATGTTTCTCTGGTCTGGGTAGCCCAGCTCTGGGAGAGACTCATGGTGCTCAGCAAGGAGGAGCTGTCTTCCTGCTCTTTCCTCCTTTGTGCTGAAAAACACATGCCAGCAGAACAGCGTACTTTGTCTGGGACTGCAGCTGCAGTTCCTTCATTGCCTGAGGGATATGCCTGATGTGTCTGTTGGGTGAGTTTTATCTGTAAACTAATAATTACTTCGCTCTTGGCTCCCATTTTAGATTTTTCTCTGGCACCTCATACAATGGTGTCTGAGGGTAGGGTTGGCCCACTTGGCAGCCAGTGGGTGAGATGTGAGGGCTGGTTTAGGTTTGGGTTGTTGTTGTTTATTTTTTTTCCACTTTCCCACTTGCAGATTACAATGATGGTGTAATTTTTTTTGTCTTTGGCCCAAGAATCGAATGGCACAAATGTCCTTGTTAGATGTCTCTCTGGGATGCCTGTGAACAGCAATCCACCAATGCAAGCCTTATCCTGGGGTTCAGGGAACCTAAGTTAAGTACCCTGCTCTGCCACAGGCTTCTTGTGTGACCTTAGGAAAATAATTTAGAGTTTCTGTGTGTTGGTGTTGTCCTCCTGCATAAAAAGTGTTAGGGAGGAGTTAATTTCCAAAGTTTTGTAATCAGAAATAATGATTATGAGGAGCAAGAACCAAACTGAGAGGGGCTGTATAAATACAGGTGGATCACATGTAGGTGGCTTTGAAGACATTTACTTCTTTGAGGGATGTGTGCAGTGTACTTTTAAAGTTGTTTTTGACTGAGTATTACAGAAGGTTTTCAGGATACTGTGTAGAAACCCAGGAGTAGGTGACTTTTGCAGTTGTGAACCACACGAAGGAGCTCTGTTTCTCTCACCGAGCCAAAAACAGGCTGTAAGGCCATTTTTCCTTTTCCAAAGATGAACAAACACAGATACGAGTATGGCTGTGTCCTCTTCTCTGTTGGAGACAGAGAATGTGAACTTTGGAAAAGGTCTGGCTTGATCCTGGGAAAACGGCTTTGATCAGAGCCTTGGGAGGAATCTGATACTGTGTCCATCTAAGAGCGACAGAAAAACTAACCAGAGTTTGGGGCCAGGTTAGTCTGGTGCATCTCCATTGAAATCAGTGAGAAGGTGAAACAGTCTGTAGTGTCTCTTAACTTCATCTCCTCATGGAGAAGCATTTATTCTGGACCTCAAGGCCAGACAGCGTAAGGGGGCCATGGGACAGTAATGACTAAGATAACTTTTGTTTCCAGTATTGCTTGGAAGGAAATGTTTTGTTAGATTTGCTGATATGCAAGGTTGAGGTGACTTGTTGGACTCAAGACTGGTACTTGCTAGTGGTGCAAGGATGGCAGCAGAAGGACTTCTGCTCCAGCTATGCCATCTCCTGTTCAGCTGCATCCCACTCCTCACTGTCAGAGCTCTTGTCAGCACAGAGCGTCATAAGCTGCTGTGTTCCCAAGGCTCCTGTGCAGCCATCTGAGAGCCAGGCCACCTCCCTTAGAAACCCAGCCCTTGAGCATCTCTGTCTAGGCAGGAGGATTTGACTCTTGCATAGCTATCATTTGTCTTACCGTTGGTCTGAAAGCTTCACATGCTGCTACTGGTGGAGCTTCTCCATAGGCTTCCCAGACCATGTCCTGTGCAGTTGGTTTCATAGACTATTTATGGTATTGATCAACTGCTGTTTGAAACCCTGGCAAAACACGGGGATTCTCCAGACAGGAAGTTTTGTTTTGTGGACACCGGTGGATTTAAAATTGAAAAAAGCTGTTGGTCGCCCATCTTTGTTTTGTTTTGTCATTTGGCTGTTTCCAATAGGAGTCATTTCTGAGGAAGAACTTGAATAAAAAAGAGAGCAGTGATGTAGTTCGTTGGTTCTAGAAGGGTGGTTGATCTTGGCTTGGGGAATGGAAGAAGGCATTTCATGCAGGGGAATTTGGTGGCCAAGTGAATGGGTGTCAACAGAGCCAGAAGGCAGGAAGGGTCTGTAAAATGAAGAAGAATGAGATTGTACGTGGTGTGATGATGTATTAGTGGCAGAGGTGGCTGAATCTGAGTGAAGCAAGACAGAAAGCAGTTGACCTCGTCTTTGGATGGATGTTCTTGCTGTTTTGCTAAACATGATTCAGGTAACTTTGTTTGCACAAGGTGATGGGATATTTCTCTCCTGATTAATCTCTTGCTAAAGCAGAGTGGGGCAAGTGAATGTGGAGGAGAAGCACTGGCTCTGTGTTGGCATTAAAGACATGTATTGGAAGAGGTGATTTTATTCCCCCCACCCCCCTTACATGGCGCTACTTATGGCCAACAGCGTCTTCTGAGCCACCAGTATCTCTGTTGTGATGGAGATGGTAGTTCTTGGAGTCCTGGGCTCCTCTGGAGCCAGGAGCTGCTGCCAAATAGAGACAGAAGGGTGACCAGGTACAAAGAGATGACAGGGTTATTGGGTCTAAATGCCATCTGTGTATCACGTAGGACAAAGACTCTCAATTTCTGTGTTTTCCTGATAGAAAATAGTTACCTCACTAAGAAGCCTAACAAAAATGCAGATATGCTGCAGATGCATTCATTGAGCTATTTATCAATATTAAATGTGTAAACCGGAAAGGTCAGCTGTGTTTAATGTCATGTGGCAGCTTTGTGATCTTAATTACAGTAAAAAAACCAATGAGAAAGGCTCTTCAGAGCTTTTTTCTCCCTGATGCTGTTTGTTTTGTTGGCTTACCTGTGCTCAGGGAAAGTTTGGCTGCTTCTACTATAGTAGGAGAGATTTTTTTTTTAAAATAAAGAAAATGGGATAATATATTAATATATATTAATTTTTTTTACAGTGTCTCATTCACTGGAGGAATTCAGTGTAGCTTAATGTTTCAGCAATACAGTGTTGGACAGCAAGGTTGCAGGCAGAATCACAGTAACTGGTGCAAGAAGGTTGCTGCATCTGACCTTAAATTAGAGTTACTGACAATTGCTGCTTCCCTGTTTCTTCCTGTTTTGTACTCAATTTCAGGTATCTGGGGTAAAGAGGGGTAAACTTCAGCTTCTTCTCTTCTGCCTTTGAGGACTGCTCTGCTGTTTTTTGTTGTTGTTTACTTGGCTCCTTTATGTTAAGCTTCTAAAACTCTATTGATCTTTTCCCAAGCTGTTTTCAGAATGTTGTCAGCGGGATCCTCCTCCTTGTATAACATACCCATTCAGTTTTTAGGGGTAGTTATCAGTTTGTATGTTTTAAATTTATTGTTAAATAACTGACTGCTATAGGAACCTGACTTTTAAATGAGAATACTGCAGACGGTTTGTGCTTAAGCTACTTTTAAATTGCAGCTGAGGTTTTGAGCAGTGCCGGTATGTGTACTTGGGCTTTTGTTTTCCTCTCTCAACATGTCTGTACCTGCATGGCTGTGGTTTTCAGCTTTGCAGGTGGGAGCAAGGTCCTGCTTGCCCTGTCTGCCTGACGGTGAGTATGTGAGTTCCTCTGGTTCGTGGCCTGTGCTCAACAGTGGTGTCCTTATTTCACTGGCTGACACAGGCTGTGACTATCAACAGCAGCAAAGCACGGAACACACTGGTTCCTTGCTGTTGTAAATGCAGAGTTACAAGTAACCCCGAAGTGTTCCCTGAGTGCTGCAATAGTTCACAGCTGTGGTGTTCATCCTTTACTCATCAAAGAGCTGGCAATGGTGTGCAAGGGTGGAGCTTTGATTTCAGCCTGGTGATACTCTGTAGTTTCTCAGCTGATGATAAGACCAGCTCGGCTAAAGAGGTCCACTTATATTTCTTTCTGTACCTATTTAAAAGATATTTTTTTCCCCCTGAATGTAGTATCAATAGAGGTTCCTGTGCTTTTTTTTCCACTTCACTAACAGCACCGACCTTGTTTAACTCCAAATAAATCTTAGTAACATGTGCAGCCCAAAGACAAGGGGAGAAAATTAATCTCTAGATCAGGAGCTACAGAAAATGAAATGAATTATGAACAGAAGAGAGAGGGCTGTTTTTTTTCTGTATCCATTGTCCAAGCAAAGGGAAACTGCCACAGAAAATAAGAGTTAGTGAATGGTAGTAGTGGGGACCAGTGGTGGGGTTTTTTTCCTGAATTTAGTTGAAGTGAAAAATTAAAACTTTTCCAAATGTCCTCAGTAAGACTAACCAAAGTATAGGCAGGTAGGAGAATTAACATGTTCATAGGATTCATTCAACATTGCTGAGATTCTTTCTTTTTTGTTCAGCTTCAGTGGGAAAGTGTTGGGGAGTGGGGTGGGGTTTGTTTTTTTCCTTGCCACTGATATGGTTAAAAGTCACAGCATAAATTTCCCAACTTGGTGAAAAGCCTGTAACCCCTCTCAGTTGTCTTGTTCATCAGAAGGCAGATAGGTAATAAAGAGTCTCCTGTGTGAGAGGAGTAGGGAGAACCTGCTGTTTTAATTTTGTTCACAGCAGTGGGCCAAACTTAATTCTTTCAGTGCTGGCCTTGATAATTGGCTCGATATAATATAGGAATTCAAGCCATTGCATATCTCTGGCTTTATAACCGCTAATATCATAGCCAAGAAGGGCACAAAGTCTCCTGCAGGAACATACAGTAAATAAGAACAATAAGCATGTTCCAAAGAACATACGGGTAGTGGTTTTATAGGGCCTCAACTCAGTCCTGGTGGGTTAATTTGCATCCAAGTTGCTTGGACAAGTGGATTTTCCTGGTTTAGACTCCGTGGGGGATGTGGGTTTGATTTGAGAGATTTTCTGGACTGGATATTATGTTCATGTCTCTGATTCCTGGGAACCAGACTTAAGGGATCCTCTCTTTTTGAGAGGGAAGGATTTGATTTGGGAGTTTCCTCTGCTTTAGGGGTTTTAGAGTGTGTCTTTCCTTTAGGGTATCCCATATCCTGCTGCACAGGGTACCTTGCGCAGACATACAGTAAAGTTTTGTTTTCCTCTGGCCACCCACAGCTCTCAGCCGTGGCTAGCTAAAACTCATTTACCTTGTTTTTCGCAGACATCTGCGGTTTATTCATCATCTTCAATGAGGTTCTAACACCTGTTAAGCGCTCCTCCTCCCTTTTCTTGGAGAAGCATTTAATTATGACAGGGTTTCCCTTGGAGCACATCCTCCATTTAGTTCCCTAATTGTAGAATTCTCTGTGGGATTCTCCAGATGGGGGATAGAGGATAATCTTCTCAGAGCTCCGGAAGAAATGTGATGCCAAATTACAGAAAATAGATCCTTTTTATTAAGCTCTTGGGCTCCTTTTACTCTTATTTTAAGGTGACCTTCTTTTAAAGAGAAATGTTGGATAAATTAATAGCCTTTTTAAATAATCTTCAACAACTTTACCTAGGTTACTAATAACATTGTTGGATTAGAAATCCTGAAAGGATTTAAGCTTTTTTGCCACTTGTACTGTCATCACAGAGACAAGGAGAATAAACTTGTGTTTCACTTTTGTTTCTAGTTGGTCTCATTTTCAAGCTGCGAGCTCTAAATTAGGGAGTGCTGGCAGCGTGCTTGGCATGGTGGGCAGGTATAAAAACAAAGCCCCCTCCTTTGTCTCATGGTCACAGTGCCACTTTATGGGTCACTTGCTTCACTGCAAGCAAGTGCTGTGGCAGTGCTGTTTCAATCCCTGAGGGGTTTCCAGGCATCCTAAAAGTGCTACTCAGTGCTGCTGATGTTTGCAAACATGGTAGTAATGGCCATCCTGTTTTGTGCCCAGATGCTGGCTGTAGCTGAAGTTCTAAGTTTGCTCAGTGGAGCATGTGTCTTCTGGAGGGCTCCAGGGGTTATCCTTACAGAGTCAGTTCTGCTGAAAGGTTCCCGTGTATTTGATGTGCATGTATTAGTACTCTGTGAGCTCCTGTGTTAGCAGATCATACCAATATTTTTACAGAGTGAATGGAGAAACTAAACCACAAAGAAACATAACTACAGTCCTGTGCTGAGTTGGTGCTAGAGCCAGAAGCAGTCTGGAAATGGCTCACTCTGGTCCACTGTTCTAATCATTGCCTGTCTTTGGGATTTTGTGTGCATTTAAGTCTCTAGGGAATATTTTCTGTAGCACCAGTAAGAGTTCTAGCTTTGCACATGGCAGGTAAATACTGGAGGTGGGGAATCTCTTGTCCAGAGGGAGGCTGAGGTTATAGCTACAGATTTTAATGTGTGTGGTTGGTTGGCTTTACACTGCGATAAGCTGCTGGGGATGCATACAGCTTGCAGCAATTGAACTTCTGTGCTGAGAGGTCAAAGGTGGCTAATCCAAATTTTTGTTTGTCTTCCAGGTCTACACACAATGAACTAGAAAAGAACCGGTAAGTAGCTAATGAGCTGAATTCTAAGAATTGCAAGCCTTGTGAGTGTAATGTGCTTTAACCTTACACATGCAGGTGCCATTTGATCAGCTTAGACAGCTGTGAATGACCACATTTCCTCAAGTAGTTATAAAGTCGGGAGGGAAAACATAAAAAGATCTGAAAAAGAAGCGTTGTTTTTGGTTGGTTTTTTTCCCTCTCTGAAAAGGCAAGAAGTGACCCACTTTTGTGACTAATCTGTATGCAGAGTAAATACTGTTCTTCTCCTGACACAGTGAAATCTGATTGGGGCACTTTCCATACATGAGGTTGCTACGGGATCAGGTTTCTTGGGCCCTGGGTAATATGTGTTACCATGAACCGAAGGGCAGAGTCCTGTGCTCTACACCCTCTCCTTCCACCCTCCACTGGGCTGTGATAATCTCTGCGGTGCAGAAGAAAAAATACCATTGTCCAGAGGCTCGGATTCTGGCTACCAGTGCTCCTGTAGAGACTCTCTTCTAACCTGTTTTAGAATTGTGCCTGTTTATCCTTGAATCTGAAGTTTTAGCAAGCCTTGCAGTTTCATTACTTGGCTAGCTCTGCTATATGACTCAACCCTTTTGTAACAGGAGTTAAAGTAAGATAAATACCACTGAGACAAGGGGAGCTAGTTCACACGCAGATCAGATTATCGCCTTCCATTCAGGATGCTATAGTTAAGGTTGTGTCAGGGTTTCCATTATAAAGTTATCTTGACCCTTCTGTGGGATTTTAGAGGGGCTGAGGGGAGGAGTCTGAGTTTTTTTGTGGCTGCTAGAAGAAAGGCAGTGCTTGGTTCAGCTGCTCCTATGAAGAAACCCCGAGGGTGGGAAAGCTGAGTCTAGATAGGTTGATTGCCTCCTCTTCCCTCTTAGCAGCCATCATTTAACAAGGGATGGAACCCTGTAAGGATGGCCAAAGATACACAGAGGCTTCGAGCCAAGTGTGTATTTCCATTCAGACAACATCTTCCCATGTTGCTTCAAGGGAATCGGAGATGAGTACCTCGTGCATGACATTGTCCTCAGTTTTCCCCACATCTGCCTTCCCCTGCAGCAGCAGTGCTGGGAAGTAGCTTGGCCTTTGCATGGTGTGGATGTTTTCTTCCTGGCTGTGCTTCTACCTCCTGGTAGCTTTGAGGGTCTATAGACTTGTCATGGTCATGTCTTTCTGGGGTGATGCAGGGACATTTTTTATTTGGGTTATGTTGTTCTCTTGTCCCCCTCGAGTCTCAACCTTCTCAGCACAGCTCAACCTGGGACTGCAAAGTGTTGGCTCCTCTACAGTTTTATTTACCAATGAGGGAAAGAAAATGCAGTGCTTCGGTCTGGTCTAGAACAGAGAGTGCTTTTTTCTCGATGACAACGGTAAACCGTCACTAATTTTCAATGTTTGTATTTGCATATCTAATTGTTAATGCAAACAGTGCTTGCCCTTAGTACAGCTTTAGAGAGGAGCTGTCTCCATCTTTTCCCTGTACCAACCTGGTCCTCTCACGTTGGCCAAGGTTTTGTGGATCTGTGACCATCTTTTTCTACCCTGAGGCTTCAGACTCTCTGTGGGTGAGGTCTCAGCAGCTAGCATTACATACTTGTCCAGCTAAAGCCTGGCAAGTATTGATGGGGTTAGGATATGCCTGATACCAGCTGTGCGAGTTGAGGAAGTTTCTGACGTGATTCCTTGTCTTTAGCTGAGGACAGTAATACTGCCTGGGTGGGGATATCATGAGGATTGACTACTGTCCAGCACTTTGTTATTTATTTTACTAGTGAGAAGTATTATTACCTCTGCTTCCCCTTATGACACCTTTTTTTGAATGCTGACAAGCTGTTTGCTTGCTACAAAATCAGCTGTCCCATTCCCAGCTGGTGTAATACCATCTCTCTCTGTTCCTCTCCTTCAGTCTGTTACTCTCCCTAGTCCTCACCTGTTCCAGGTTAAAGACTCCTAACTATCAGCCTTCTCAGCAAGGTCTTTCTTCCAGGGCTTCCCGTTCTGAGGCACTATATTCCCGGTCTGTGTCTCAGACATGGTTTTACAAGGCCTTGGTTTTCACCCTTGTGGGAAGGGCACACATTTGATCACATTGGGTGGTCTTGTACAAGCAAACTACTATATCTGGCATCTTTGATGAGGAGCCTGCTGCTTCTAATTTGGGACTGTCTGTCCCTTAATGCAGATGCTGTGGGCTGATCAGCCACACACACCTGCAAACCCACACAGACCCTGTGATGGCTATGCTGGGTTTGCAGTGTTTGTTACCAGTGATTTGGACAGTGAGTTTCATACTGGAAGCATTATTTTCAAACTCCACAGCAGTGTTTTCTGAGTGAAGGGGAATGCTTCCTGGTTAGATTTTCACCATGTTTTATTTGGTCTGTTGTTAAGTTTGTCAGTGTCTCCAGACTTAACTGTTGCAAAGATAAAAGCCCTGATACTGTGGCTGGCAGGTGCTCATTTCCCCTATTATTCGTGATTATTCCTTCTGAATCTCACTGTTATCTCCACTATTGACACACACTATAATTTTAAAAATTGTCCACTATTAGGTCTCTGACTCTGATTTTTCCCCTCTTGTCTGTGAACAGCAGCCTTCTTATGTTCAGTTAAATTTTGTGTTAACCCATTCAACAATTACACAGAGTTTCTTTCACGCAATAGCAAGAGAACACTAGAAAAACAAAATGCTCTCCTCCTTTTTGAATATATGATTTAACTTGGGCTCTATTGCAGAGCTGATGATGTTTCAATGTGTCAGAATTAAGAATCTTGTACTCCTTGGATGTTGATAAGTAACAGAAAATATATTTTAAAAAATTGAAGTGATGTTTTAAGCTTCGCTCCTTTTCTTAGTCTTGAAATATTCCATGCTAAGGAGATGTTTGATTTGGTACTGAATATTAACTGTAATATTAAAGTGACTTCTCTTTCTGCTTTGATTTTTTTTTTTTTAATCTGAAGAGATTGCAGTGACATTTATATAAGGGGCTTTGTTTGATTTAGAAAAGATTAAAGTTAATTTATAGTTATTATCTGTCATTAATCCTCATGTTGTAAAATTGTTTGCGTTTTTGATTTAATGGGTATGTGTTGCAGTTTCTCTCTGCCCAGAATGAGTCATAGCTTGCATTTAAACAAGAAACCAGTATTCTGCTTCTCATCTGCTACAAGGTGTAACTAAACCAATACTTCTGAGTCCGTTAACATGCCTGCCAAGAAACTGATTCATAAGCAACACCCCATAATTTCCTAAAAGAAAACAGGATAAAACAGTTAACTAAAAGATGGACTTTGGTAGTGTAATATTTTCACAAAAAAGAATTATACATACAATTCAGGCTTAAATTAAATGGTGCGTATTGTACAGATAGCAGAATTAACTGTTGTCTGAACATTTTAGACACACGCTAGTTTTGGGAGGATGTGGTCAGTGTGGTATTAAGAGAAGGTACATGGCACTGAAATGACTTTCCTGCTGCTCTGTGAAGTGGCAGTTCTGGTAGACCAGCATGGTGGTGGTGTCTGTCAGAAAAGTTACAACAAGACACAAGAAAGATGTTTGTAAAGCTATTGATCAGATTTAAAAAAAAAAAAAAAAAAAAAAAAAAAAAAAACCAACCACAAAGGTGTTTCTGTGTATCCTAGACTATTGATCTATTTGTTTTTGGTGATTATTGCATTGTAATACAGCAGAAGAAAGGAAAGGAAAGCAAAGCAGAATAATCTGGTAAAGAAAGAGTTATTAGGGCAGATTTTTCTTGTGGTGACAATAATTTAGTTCAAAGAAAAGATAGCTCTGATAAGAGACCTTGGGAGAATCACTCAAAATTTTCTGAAGATCTTACAGAATTTGTGGCTCTGCAAAAATACCTCCTTTAAAATTAAAAATTATGAAGTCTGAAGGAGACAAAACTACTTCCAAAGCAAGTTGCTAAAGAGTTGTGTTTAGTGCAAAAGCACAGAGTGATGCAAAATCTTTTCCCTCTGGTATCTTTTGAGATGATCAGAAACAAAGTGAAGATGACAAACATGTAGCAATGATCGAGTACTGCGTTCTTTAGCCTTTCTGACTCTTTACCAGGTTTGCTCATCTATGTTCTGCAATTCCCCACCTGTTCTCTCTTTAACATGAGAGACTGTTTGTCGCAGAGTTTCTTCAAAACAGTTTCTCCCACGGAGCTGGCTGTTACACGAGGTTGCATATTTGAGGTATTGGAGGAGATAAAGGAAAAACCCTACTGCATGTTTAGGAGAAGACCATGACCTGGGTCAGTTTGCACTGAAATGTGGGGCCTTCTGAGGCTCTGCAGCAATTGCACAGTTTGGGTCGTTCTCCACAACAGGGGCTTGAGTGTGTCCATTATCAAAATGCAAGAGAAGAAGAAGGGGAAAGCATTTAATTTAGGGCATTTAAATAGTTCTGGTATTAAATAGTGCAGACATGCTGTCTAGGCTGGGAAAGACAGTGGGAAAGGAAAAGAAAGCATAGCGAATCCTTGCTACTCTGAATAGACGTGGATGATTGTGCTTTTGTAGTGCTATATATACTTGCCAAGTCAATCATCATCAGTGTTTGTCTTGAACCAACTAATCAATGTGGTGTTGAGTTCAGTGCTATTTATCAGAAGAGATGGAACAAGAAACTAATCCAGTAAATTTCATTTGTTCTCTGGAGTGGGCTTTGTTTTCATGTTAACTTCACATAGCAAACATTGACAGTACATATTGTTTTCCTCTTTAATAAAACTTGGAACCTGTGATGTTCCCTGCAGCAGTCAAACCCTGGCCAGCACAGCTGAGTATGCATCTTTCTTTGACACTTTCAAAGGTCAGAGCACGCACTGATCCAGCTTGCTCCTTGTGGGAACTGTAGCTAAACTCTTCTGTCTCCATTGCCATTATGGAACAAGAGCTGGAGGTAGCTAGCTGTCTTCGACTCTGTTGCTTCGATGAAAGATGTCTCCGTTTTCAGCTGGGACTAACAATTGTCAGCAGAGCTGAAGCATGTTCCTCTAGTTTAGGAGATCTGGATACCTTATTACACTGCTGTACCTGTTTTTGTTTAACCTGGCAACAGTGAAGTCTGTAGTTTGGAGTAAGGCTGTTGGAGAGATGTTCTTTCTGGATATGTTTAGGCTCAGCTGTCATCATGTGGTATCAGTCTGCCTTTTGCTATATTGTGGTTATTTCTCTATATTGCTCTGGGAACTCACCAGTCAGATGCTGTAAAACTGTTATCTGGTCTTTTTGGCTGACCGTCACACTTGTTCATGCGAAGAGCCTTCTTGTGCAGAAGCAGCATTTTGATTCACTTACAATTGGAAGTCTGCAAATGCTTTGTTTTGCATTGGCTGGGCAGCAGAACATTTTGAACTCTGAGTAAAGCTGCTGAAAAGGGACAGTTGGTGTCCATGCCAAAGTTTGAAGGAAACAAAATGATCCTCATATTGCTGGAAGTCCTTTAGTACTGCTTGTATTGGAATTTCTTGTTTGAATAAAAAAAGAAATCATACTTAAAGCGATGCAGTGAAGGTTGAATGCATGCTTGTCTTCCTTTCTGCTCGCAGTTCTCTGCACCTCCCTTATGAATCCACTAGCAGTTGAAGAAAGAAGAGGAAAAAGAACAATACTACTATTTTGGATAAACTGTCGCAAAGCAAAATGTTTTAATTTCAAAAATGTTGCACAATAAAATCAGCATTATAAGCCAGTTTTCAGAAACAGATATTTATCACAAAGCCCTTCTCAACTGAGATGTGTTTCAGGGACACTTTCTGATGTGTTTTCCTCCCATAGTGTAGAAAGAACTGTCAGCACAATCTGCTTGGTCTTGCCATAATGGTCTGATGCTGAGAATCCTTTCGTCGTCTTGCCTCCCACAAGGTAGTCTTTACAGGCAGAACCCTGTCTTAGAAAGAAACGTGCTCTGCAGCCAGGTCTCCCCACTTACAGTTTGAGTTCTTGAATTCGGCGTCCTGTTCTTAAGATTTCCAGAGCAGTGAATAGAAGAGGTATCAAATGATGTATTACTGGTTATTTGCTGCTTTCAGGGAGTCAGGAGAGGGTCTGGTAGCTGCTGTGGATGTGTAATGAAAGCAGTCCTGTGTACTTAGATGGTATCTGATTTGGAGTGCATCATTGCTAGCTCTGGTTCTTGAATCTCTTCCCAAACTTGCATCCTTGAATTTCTACTTGGGTGTGTTGCCACAGTTTTCTTTCAAGCTGAACTGTCTCCGGTTCTGTGTGTTTATGGCTGTCCTGAAAAAAAAAAAAAATAGGGGCTGAGCAAATCCGTTCTGTAATTAGTGAGCTTGGACCAGGGAAGAGTCTGGCCCCAGGTAGGAAGTCAAGCATTCAGCTTTCCTGGCTCAGTTTTCAGCTGTATCAGGGCTCTGTACTTGCTGTATTTCTCCCAAATGCATCTCTGTAGACTTCACAGGCATGTTTTGTTTTGTTTTGGTTTTTTTTTTTGTTTTTTTCTGGGGTGCTGTTTCTTCTAGTACCGAGAGACAGAAATTCTTTTTCTGGTGACTAGCATTGCTCTTGGGCCTGAGAGCATTGCTAGCTAAAAAACGCTTGGGGAGTTGCTGCCTTAGAGAGGATGAAGTAATAGAAATATAATTTTTGAGACGGATTACCTGTACAAGTTTCAGGACTTTGTACTCTTGGGGCAGAAGCTGGAGGTGTGTGAGCTGATCTATATCTATATCTAGTACGTGTGTTGATGGTATTATAGCGACACGGCCCATACAGACTTGAGATAACCAAAGGAAATTCAACGTGGAATAGGAAGTGTAGGCAAGAAACTTTCTCATTCTCTTTTCTGTATGCAGCACATTTTTACGAAAAATGTCACAACTTTGAGAAGCTGTAAACCTTATGATATGCCAAGGCAGGATGGGAAGAGTCAGACACCCTCATTTAACAGGCAAGGAGCAGAAACACACATGGATCCAGTACCTGGAGTAATGGGCATGTTTGCATTGACCCATTCTTCTGCTTCATTGATCCATATCTCCAGCCAGTTCCTTGCCTTTTCTCTCTTTCACAAAGGTTTCCCCTGTCCCACCTCTACTTCCTCCAAAACCTCATCCTCAATCCCTGTGTCCCTCTCAGTGTCCTTCCTGTCAGTGTTGTCCAGAGCCAGGAGGTGCTGCATGATGCTGTCTTGTTGCGCTTGTGTCTTCTCCCATCTGAGAAGAGAAGAGGGGCACAAAGTGAAGGTGCCTTTGCTGCTGTGGGTGGCTGGTGGGGCTTGGTGCTGTATGATCTAGCCCCTTGTTTTGGGTGCTGCGGTGTAACAAGAGTTCATAGCCTTCTCTGGGAAATGAAAGCAAAAGGCTTCATCTCACAGTTGCTGTGGTTGTTGCCTGGCTGCAAATGGTGCTGATCACCCCAAGCAGTTTGCATAGCTGTGAGCAAACAGACCAGGCAGGTTCCCTCCCCAGCAGTGCTTGTGACAACCATAAAACAATTAAACGGGCAATGTGCAACCAAGGGTCAGGAATTCTCCTCCCTTGGAACCACTGGGTAACATGGACAGGGCTAAGTGAGGGCTGTGGCAGAATATAGTGGCAGACGGTGTCATCTACCTGCCTCCCTTTCTGTGTGCCTTGAGAGCTTGAATTTGTCTAGAAATATAGATCATCTCTGCCTAGCACGCTTTGTGTTTGCTCCTTGGTAAATCCTTACTGGGCTTTTGCAAAATTAGAATATCTCCTTTTTCAAAGGTGGCTCTTGGGTCTGTGAGATGCAAAGCTGAATGTCATATAAAGGTTTTAGATTTGTCCGAGTCTGGAGGAGCACTGAGGAATCCCTGGTTCCCAGAGCAGTAGGGTAAGACAGGTCTTCTGCCCAATGGTCCATTAAAAAAATTAAGGGCTGTCTTTTGAGGATATCCTTTATGTGTACACTGCTGCCTGAGCATCACTTCCCATTAGCTGTGTAGTAAGATTTTCTGTCCCTCTTGCCTGTTAATTATTTACCTTTGAGAGTGCATTCATAAAGCAACATGACTTATTTAGGGAAAAATGAAACGTTTCTGCAAAGGATGGATGCTTTTTGCTCTTACTTTTTTTTGCCCAGGGGTTTAAGTAGAGTACCTTAAGACTCAACATTATAGAATGGTTTGGTTTGGAAGGAACCTTTAAAAATAATCTAGTTCAACTCCTGTTGAAGAAAGCATTGCTGTGAGTGGAAGATTTTGCAAGTTCAGCTTGTAGAAGGTGAGGCAGGAAAAGGTGAGGCAGGAAAGGGGATGTAGCAGTTGTTACATAGTGATCTTGTAACTGCCTCTACAAGGGTTTCTTGTCCAGGAGGGGCTGAGGGCAAGAAGGAGGTGTCACAGAAAATGATACAAAAAAGCTTAGCACTGAAACCTCTGGTGGAAAGTTGTGAGTTTGAGATGCAGTGTTACTTTCATAGAAATAGACTCTGTGAATGATACCGGTGGGTTCACACATGTTCCAGACTGATAACAGCTCATATGATAAGGGTGTGGTTTTTATCATGGTAGGTAGTAAACAGCTGCACAAACTTAGTCATGCTTATAAGGTCAAGTGCAGCCTGCTATTTCTAAGTTGACTGATTGCTGAGCTAGGGTGGAATATCTGAAGGCATCTGAATCGTTTAGCAGGTCAGCTCTTAATGAATGACTCTTGAATGAATCCTTGCTCCCCCTGCTTGTCTCTAAAGTGCTGTAGTTGTGCCTAGTCATTTGGAGAGAAGTGCCAAGGGTTCCTGCACCAAGTGTCTTACTGTCCAGGACAGTGAATAATGCAACAACGAAAGGAGGGCATTTGATAGACACCACTCTCCACTTGAATAAGTGGGGGCAAGGACCCTTCTACAGGCATGAAAGCTGACAAAGCCACATACCCATCAGAGGGGATATGTGGAGGGGAAAAGGAAATTGATGCCAGACTTGATTTTGATGCTTATTTATGTATGGGTAGATCTCCCTTTTGAGTGGCCCAGGAGAGAAAAAGAACAGAATAGGAGGGTTCAGAGGTGAGATCAGATCTGAGGAGCTCCCCAGCCTTGAAGGAGAGACTGGTCAGCCAGTAGTCTCAGGACGTGAGAACAGGCGGCTGCTGGCATTTCCGTCTGCTACTACTGTGCATCCCTCATTGTGCTCAGAGCTGGATTGTGCAGAAGGTATTGCTCTGGCTCTCCCAGACCTTGAGGAAATTCTAGGTGACGTGACCTCCACCTCTTCCTCTTGGGAGGGACTTGCCAATGCTACTTGAAGACACAGTATGTTGAACACTTGAGGTAATTCTCTGTAACCTCACATGGCCAAAGTCCAGCCCTGAGATGGGAAGTGTTTTGCTCCTTCTGGAAACTCAGTGAATTTCTTCAAATTAGTTATTTTGAAAGGTGGAGCAGTGTAACAGGTTTATTGTAGAAATCAGAGGTTAAAAAGATGTTGCTTTGTATCTCCCGTGTCTTTCATTCCCACTTATCTGGCCTTATTCCCTGGAGTGGGTTGAGTTGTGGGTTGCCGAGCGAGACTTTGCCCAGCTGTATGGGAATCTTCCACGCAGTTTGGAAAATACCATTCATTAGCTACTTCGGTAATGTCAAGAGGCCAACTGTGGGGAGAGTACTCACATTTGCACAGATGCACACAGTTACTTGCAAGCACATACAAAGAGCTTGCAGTTAAAAATCTACGTGCCCATCTCTTTTTAACAGGGGAAAACAGCCCCAGCTGTGTATACAGCCTGGTGTTTCCCTTTGATCTGTGTTTGTTTCCAGTGTTTCTCATAGACTGGATCCTGGCACTCCTCAGAGCTGGCTGCCCTTTTCCATGCTTGCAGCTGCATAACTGCATATAGAGAAGCTTGATGGAATGACTGGGGTGCAACTGGGGGTGGGGGTTCCTCTTCCCTGCAGCCCCTCCTGTGGTTTGGTTTACTCCTGCCCTTTCCTCACCAACCCGCACAGCAGGGGATTGTCTCATTCTGCTAGTGGAAATTGTGCCTTGCAGATGCCTCAGGATCTTCCCTTTTACTTTGCCTACTTTATCCCACACGTGTGGCATTATTGCCCTTTTCCAGCTGCACGCAGCAGCTGCAACTCCCACTCCAGAGCAAATCTTTTGCTCTGTCATCAGGATCGTAGCTCAGAGAGGCAAAATTCCCCTTTGCTTTCCAGAGACTCGGCATGCTGCCCCTGCAAGCTGGCCGGGGCCCTGTGCCTTAAAGGAGGGCAAGAAACTGCACTCTTCAGACTTACATGGTGTTTTGTGGCTGTCAAAGATGGGCCTGAGAGGGGCCTGCAGCAGCACGCATTTGGTCTGTCCCCTTGCCCCAAGGTAGGATAAGCTCTATCTAAACCTTTCCTGACAGATGCCAGTCCTAACATGGCCTTAAAAACCTGTGACAGCAGGATTGCCCAGGGAGGCAATGCAACCTATTTCCCTGATTTAACTGTTGTTACTACTAGAAAGTTTTTTCCCAACATCTAACTAAGAAGAAAATTATTTCAGCATTGTTCCAGGGAAGCAAAAAAGCTGACCAAACTTGAGTGCCTCTGTGTGTGTCAAGGGGAGAGTCCTGAATGCTGAATACAGTAATCATCTTTCATTGCAAGAATCAATCTGTTAGACACTAGAAGAGTGCTGAGAAATTCTGCCTGAGATATGGGAACAGGGGAAAAAAAAATTCATCTTTCCTTTTCCCAATACATGCGTTTGCCACTTCACCTACCCAGACAAGCAACTTTGATGCCAAAAAGAAGTGGGAAACCGGATGGGAACACTTTGTCTCCAGTGGGTATTCTACGTAATATGACCCTTTTAGGAAATGCGCAGAGCCTGTTCTCTGTGGTGTGACCTCTTTTAAACTTTTCTTGGCTTGGAAAAGCAGCTTACAGGCTTGGTGTTCACTGGAAAAAGCACATATGGGGATGCGTGTCACTGAAGGGATTGCAAAGGGGGAGAAGAGCAGAAATCTTATATCTGGAATCATATTCTTCAGGAAAACACATGAAGGCCCTCTGTAGTCATGCATGTCTCTTGGAGTTTCTTTCAGTTGTTGGTTTTTTTTCTTAGTGATCTCTGAGAAAAATATATGTGGTGGGAAAAGAGCAGAGTGGGAAGGGGGTTATACTGTGTGTTGGGCACATTGTAAATGGTTAGCTGTAGTCGGAGTGGAAAGCTGTTGTACAGACTTCTGTAAGCCCTCCAAGCTGACTTGGGTCTTTGCGAACAGTGCTGCCTTGCACTACCCCTCAGCCATCCAGGGAAAGCAAACTGCATGTTTCTTAAAGGCTTTTTTTTTTCTTCTTTTTAAAGGAGCATTTGTTAAAACCATTCTGTTATTTAAAGTGAAAAATATTCTTAATCTTGCTAGCTCTTGTAATCTCCACTGCAATGCTGACTATATTCTGTGATTCTCAAATCCAAGCACCCAGAGTGAAGTGTTTTCTGTCCTCCACATAAAGCCAGTGTTTTGACTCACCAATGCAGCCTAAATATTTAGAAAACAGAAAGCAGAGGAGGCATCCTATGTAGGTGTTTATGCTTGGTTTTTCAAATGGTGTGATGTCTGAGCAACTCTGGTGTTTTGGGTTTTTTTATGGGGCCTAAGTCATAATATTCTGGACACATGGCATTAGCAACAGGACATGAAAAACTAAAGGATAAGGATTTAAAGAAATATAAAGCTTTATGACTGCTTGATTGCAAAGTCATCAACATAGACTTCATCTTGTGGTCCCGATTCAGACTAACCTCCTTTGAACTTTGCTGAAATTTCATCTTGGGAATTTCTTGGGACAGTGGTAAGAAGGGACCTTGGATACCTTCTGCTTTATATATGGGGGGAGCAGTGAGGGGTTATTGATCCTTTTTGAGAAATGTGGTCATCTTGTACTCTGGGCATTGTTAACTAGCAGAGAAAGCTTCCCAAAATGTTTTACTCTCTAGGCATTTCATGTACCAGTGTCATTGCTGAGCTACATAAGCACCTGAAAACCAAAAATAGATATAGTTGTGCTGTAGTCCATGGAGGAATTAGGATTAGCTCCATTTTGTGGATGAGCAGTGCATGCTTCAGTTCCTCAAGGGATTTACCTGAGGCCCTGCAAGCTGTCTGCAGACAGGTCTGCTGACTCTCACTTAAAGGTCTTGCCTGCTGCATAACCCTTTCTTGCTTGTGGAGAGTTGAAATGTTGGCTCTGTTTCGTTGCTGCTTCCCCCTTCCTGAAAGCGTATGCAAACTCTGCAAGCTCCTGGCTAGCACATCACTAGGGAAGTCAAGAAATCTGTGCTTCCGGTTTGCCATTTGTCTCTCCTGATGAAGAGACCCACTCCAGCATCTCCCCAGGTGAATGGTTCACAGTGAAAATTATCTTTGGTGTTGTTTTTCAGTTTTTAATTATTTTTTAACACCAGTGATTATTTTTTTTTTAAACAACAAGGAGTGATCCCAGGATGGGATGCTGTATAGAAAATATCGATAGTGAAGCAGTTAATTTATCTCGTCTACATTCATGAGGCCCTGTGAGGAACATAAACACCACAAAATAATAGGGAAGGAAGGGTGTGACTGTCATTATAATGCAAGGCCACTGCAGGTATTTCTGTAAACTTGTGTGGTTGTTTTCTTAATACTGTCCTGATAGTTGAGCAAGTGAAAACCAGTTTCCGCCAAACTAGAGGACGAGGTGTTCCAGTTCCTCTCTCTCTTTAAATTATTTCCAAAGCAAACCATGAACCTTTCAGTGTTTGGTTTGTTCGCAGGTGGGAGCCTAACCCTTTTCCTGCAGGCAGAATACAGAGGGAGCAAGCTAAGGCAGCTAATCCTCACACGAATGTTGGTTTACTCAACTACAGCAGTTCTTGGTTTGGGGGAATTAGAATTGTATTCGTTTGTGGCATTGCTGACCCAGGCAGGGGTCATAATGATCTTCTCCAGCTGATTAAGAGTTCACTAGGTAGAATGTCCTGTGCTTAATATAATGACTTTTTGAGCCCTGTTTGAAGCACTAGGAGTTTTGGAGTTGAGCTGAAAAAATTCAAGTGATTTTCATGTCTTATGGATACATTGCTTCCTGCCCAAGGTTTCCAAGAGGACAGCTTAATGCTTTTTCCCTGTCTGAGGTTTGAGCAGTCTTACATCTCTTGGCCTTCATGCATGCCCAGAGGAGAGAAAGAAAATACAAGGAAGGTGTCAAGGGTAGTTAAAGGGAGAGGGCAAGACAAGAGGTTTAGTTTGGTGTTTTGTGGGTTTCTTTTCCTCTGAACTTTACATTGTTTTAATTTTCTGGGTGATAAACCCTGCTCCTCTTTGGAAGAAGTGTATTGACAATGAGTTTGTATTAGCACATCACAACAGTTAAGTAGAAGCAAGGTGTGTTTTCACACTCGCTGTTAACTCCTTTCAAAAACTTTTTCTTTCCTGATACCTCCATAGGTATGGCACCAGGACATGACTCATCTGCTGTCATAGTGCTGGGAGCTGTGTTTCTCTCTTCAGGTTCCCCTGCTGAGTGACATATATAGTTAACTTGAGTTAAAACTGGTTTTGGCTAACTCCTAGACTTTTGAAATACAGTATTACTGTTCCTTATATGCAAAAGTACATATCCAGTAGGAAAAGTAGCGATAGGATCTCTTAAGTTCTCCTTCTTAGTGCTTTTTTCCAAACACATGCCTGATAGTGACCTTGGCTGGTAATTCCTTTTTCCTGGGAAGTCTGAGGTTAAATTTAAAATAATTTTACAAGGTGAAATTACATGCACTGCTTCCTCTGTTCCAGATGCATGCCCTCTATACCTGAAAGGTACAGTAGATATTTGATGACTCCTTAAATATTTCTGACAGTGTGAAGAGGTATTAAATGAAGAGCACATGTTTTCCTTCTGGCATAAAAGATTGTGTAAACAAGTGTTCCAAATGGTCACATTCTTAGAGTATTTTTCCATTAGGGATTATCATTTTCTTCTATGAAGTGAGGAAACTGAAATTCAGAAAAGAAATGTATGGGGTGGAACACCTCTGTCCTGTCTAAACAAACAGTAAAAAAATCTTCTCGTAGCAATAGCTTATCTGTGTAATTCAAAAAATTACGTTGGTGACAATAAAAACTTCTAGAACCAGATCAGAATATATTCTTGATACGAGCATATTCCCTGCTCATTATTTTGAAAGCAGGAAATACGTTTTCCAAATAACAAGTTAGTAGCATCCTTTACTCTTTCACTGATGGACAGACATCCATCTTACAGAGCAAGTTCTTGCTTCTTTCAACTGTTTAGTAGTGTTAGTATTTTAAAACCTGACTGCGTTTAGTAGGCACTGAAGTCCAGGGTCTCTTTCAGTAGTATTATGAAGAGACAGAGGCTCTGATTTGAGGTACTGTTAATGCCTTCGCTGCTATGACACGCTGTGGACTCTGGGTAGCTTTTCTGCTGTACCCAGGAGAGCGGTCCAGGGGCACTCTCCGGCTGCCTGGTGGGAAGCTGCCTAATATCTTTGGCTCTTCCAGTCTCAGTGGAGCCAGGTGGCCTTCAAGGGTCTGCAGATCCCTGATAATTCGTCTGTTTTCTCATGTGCACCATCTTTGATTTCTCCATGACAAGCTGCAAGGACTCAATGGCAGTATATCCGAACTGGAGAGCTCTTCCTGTTGCCTGGCAGTTTTAGGGGCAGTTAAGGATTCTGGGGTGAGAGCATCCCTGCTTCTTGGTGTCTGACTGCAGAAACCTTGCAGGAACCTGAAATACCTCCTCATTTCTTTTCAAAGGCATGGTGCTTTGCCAGGAAACCTCTGAACAGAATAATCAAGAATAGCTGGCGAGTTTGGAAAATCTTGGCTATCTTTGCCAGTGACCTAATTCTATCAGTAAAGCCGAAAATCCGTAGGTCACAGCAAAGCAGGTTACTGCCTCCTCTTCGGCGAGGCAGGTTTCTGATGAATGGCACAGCTGCTTTGCAGGCATGTTGGTGGTGCGGAGGAGGACACCGCACTGGTTGGAGCAGACTTTGTGGCTGTGAACACACTGCGTATCCCTAGAAGGATGATTGTAATGGTATTAGTGCGAACAAGGGCACAGGACACCAGTGTGTATTTAAAGACCAAGGTCTATTTTTGACCACTTTTTAACAAAGACAGAGTTTTTATTAGACTGGGCTAGTTGGGGCTTTGTAATTAGCCAGCCTGGGTTGCACGTTGATGTTTCCAGCTTGCTTTGCATGTTTCCTGATAGCCAAATGCAGGATCATAAGTGTATCTTACTGCCAGGGTGGCAAAGCTGTGATACATGCATGGTTGGCAGTGGGCGTGATTGAAAAGTTGGTGCCGAATGATCTTGTGCAAGAGGTACCTGGATGTGACCATACCAGCAGCAACTATGCTGTGTTTTTAGGTCAGAAGGAGAATATGTTGTAGAGCATTTATGGCCTGTGATGGCTATAGGGTTTAGCATGCTGTTGTAAGCACAGCTTAGCCTGCTGTTGTGTATTGTGCTACAGTAAAGTTCAGTTAATTGTATTCATCAGGGATTAAAATACTTTATGGCTAATAGCCAAGATCAATAATATTAGGTCTTCAATACATAACTTTAGGGGGAGATTAACTTTGATAAGTAATAATAACAGACCCTGCTCCGGAGCATCTGTTGCTATTTGACATCTCCTAACGATTCTCCAAATTGCTTTCAAAGAAAGGCGGAAAGCCATAGATAAGCTGGAAGGAGGGAACAGAAACTGATGAACAGGCACTGAGAGCTCAGTGCTAGATCTGGACAAAAATTAAGAGGTGAGAGAAAATTCCAGGCACTGATTGACTCCGTTCCTCTGCTGGGCAGATAGCCACCTATCCTGCTCTCATCACCTTTTCATTGTGAAGCACAGGCTGTTATATTTGATCTTTCTCTACTGAGTTGAACTAATCTGACTCATTGGTGCCTCTGAAGATCAAAGGGGTTAGGAAAGGATGAGCAGTCGTATTACCAAACAGCTGTGAGTTTCACCCTGGAGGAGGCACGTTCCAAAATGGCATCATTTTTATTACTGTGAGCATCAGTATTCAATTTTTTTTGCCATTCCTTTAAGCATACTAGTTTTGGAGGTCATAGGATTACAGATGGTCTCTCTTTTTTATCATATTTTTTCATTTAGATGAAGCTTCTGCATTCTGTCCCTCTAGTTCAAAGAGAAAAACTTCAAGATATACAACAAATAGGACCCAAAAGCCCAGAAATTATTGTGTAAATAAAAATAGCCCCCGATATATTCCCTCAACTTCAGAATCATAATATTGCTTTAGTCTAATTGTTTGGGACCTGCTTGATTTCTGACTGCAGTCACAAGATCCTGTTTAGACCTCAGTGCAGCTGTATTCTTCTTCCAAAGAGTTTACAGTACGATGTAGTACCAAAACCTGAGCAAGATAAAGAATGAAGGCTAGTGATAACAGAGCAGAGCAAACAGTCCAACCTTTGCAGTGCTGGTCAGAGTGAAAAGGAAGGTAACAGACACTCAGTGTGAGATAAGAGCAGTCCCACTCCCTGAAGTGCCCTCTGAGATAAGAGTAGGACCCCAAGTCTTCCGGAAGTGTCCTGTTCACAGCCCTATCTGCAGTGCTGTGACCTTAAATCTGGGAAGTGGAAACTCTCTTGTGTGTCCCCGTAGCTTGGTGTGTTTGTAGGCCAACCCCTGTGCCCACTGGGCATGATTTACACTGAATGTCTGCACAGTGTGGATATACTGAAAACCTTTGGGAGATAAAGACAAAAGTGTCTATTAGCTCTCCAGATGGCAGCCCAGGAGTCACCTGTCCCTCAGGAAGGCCAGATCTTTCAGCCAGATGCCCCATGTTTCACCCAGGGGTTGGAGACTGCTTGATTTCCTCTCTCTGTGTCCCTCTCTTCCACTGCTGTGATTTTGGAAAGCCTTGAAGGATTTCATTTGCTTTCAAAATTGTAACGAAATCAGGAGAGTCCTCTCAATAACATTCAGTGTTATACTTAGAAGGATCTCAGGAAAGGGAGAGATCTTGACAGTTGTGTGACAGAGGGAGGTGAGCAGAGCATGTCTTCTCTGGACTGCAGTAGCAGCTTAGAAAGACCCATGTTGGAATGGACCAGAGGTGGCAACAGAACCCTTGGCACAAGGTTTATTGGTTTTGCAGCCTCTGTTTGCCAAGGGCCTGAGGCTCTTCCAAAGTTGGAATCAGTGATGAGTCTTCCCATCTAGAAGAGTTGGGGGTAGAAGTAATTTCTGTGCCCCTATGGGGGTGCACATGCCCATATGCTAGCTCTGAGGTGCAAGGCTGTGCAGGGCTTGGGGACAGTCAGGGCAGGGTTTGTAGGACAGTCCTCTTTACAAGGGAGAACGTAGGCAGTGTATTTTAAGTTAATCCTTGCTTTATGCTTACCTTAAGGCTTGTAGCTTCTGTTTCAGATGTGGAAAAGGGTTTGTGTGCTACAAAACTATCCATTTTTCCAAGTATTTTGTTTGTTTGGTAAGATGCTTCCTTTCCCAGTGTACCTTGTCTTGGTTTTGTGACCTTTGAACAAAACACTGCTGTTGCAGAGTGCATCCGTACTTTGCTGTTTGTATTTCATGTCCACTCACGGCCTTGAATCAGGGTGCTGCTTTCTTGAGCACTGTACCACCAGTTATCTTGCTGTTATGCAGCTTGTCATCAGGCAAAGGTGTGTTGATTTGTGTGACTTTGAAAAGCTGCATTGCCTTGGGTTTTTTTGTTTTTGTTATTGTTCTTACTATTGTTTAGTCGTGAGTCTCCTCATTTGTGGTTTGTTTTTCATCTGCCCTTGATTTGAGTTGGGTGCATATGCATCTTTAACTTTTGCAGACAGATCTGGTACAATTGAGATCAGGCTGAAAAATTTGCCCATAGAACTTATTTGTTCCTTTAAATTCCTATTTCTAATACGTTGTCAAGTCTCTTTATTGTCAGTCATAAATTTTCATTTATTTGTTTGTTTTAAACAATAGGAAGGCTTAAAAAAATTAAAGATAGAAAGGCTTTCTTTTCCAATTACTTTTTCATGGTACATTTTATTAGCATTTGCAATACAAATACTCCTACCTGCCAGGGAGCCATTGGTAGAAATTGACTTGAAACAAAGAGGCAAATGAGGAAGTATCTCCTTCATCTGGGAGCAAATGCAGGAAAATAAATAATTTTGAGAAGAGACCTGATGTAAAATCAAAAAGCAAGGCTTGTTCTGAATTATTTCACAGCTCAGGTGGAGAATATTAACTTTTAACTGCATGTTTCTGAGCCAGATTTCCTTCTAAAACGTGTCTCCTCTCTGGTGTCCTGTGGAATTGGGGTGAGCGGCTGCGATTGTGTTTATTGCAGGCTGGCTGGACACCACCGCAGCTTTATTGTATGTGGCTGGAGGGCTTGCAGCAATTGCATAACACTCTGCAGCAGAGAAAGCATGGGCTCGCTCCCCCCCAGCACCCAGCTGCCTCACCATTCCCGATCCTGGTGCTTGGCAAAGCCTTCTTTTCCTTTCCTGAAGACAAGTGTTTGGTAAAGCAGAGGGCAGATACTGTTGCAGAGATGCTGGGCTGGGAGTTAGAGACTAGAGCAAGGAAAAAAATCAAGTCATATGATGGCTGTTAGAGATATGCACGCCTCTGACCCGTGAATTGCTTTTAGAAGGAAACCGTATTTTCCCCCATTTTCTCTGCCCTGTGGTTTTTGCATGTGTTTTTCATTACTTTTATCTCAAAATCATTCTGGTCCAGTGAATTATTGATGTGGGGTCACTTGCGTTTCTCCAGGAATTGCTTTCTTTAACCAGTGATCCCTCCTGAATTTTTTAAGCAATCTATTAGCTCTGAAATCCAAACAAAGTTGGTGGTTTCTAATTTCAGGGTTAAATTAGACTCGACATTGAAAAGGTGTAGAGGGAAGAGGAGGAGGGCAGAGGGGAAGGATCTTCCTTGTGCTAGTTCTTTTGGTGCGTTTGGTTTGGTTTGGTTTGGTTCTGTTCTTTTAACATCTCTTGGAGATCAAGTGTCTTATTTAGCCTCACTGGGACTTGAGCATATTCCTGATGTTAAGCACGGGCTTAAATCCACTGTTGAATTCAAGCCCTATAGACCTGCAGGCATAGTACAAAAATATCTGGGAAATGCTTTTATTTTCCCTCAGATGCTTTCTTCTTTCAACACACAAAAATCAGAATTCAGCATTTTGAAATTCTGCTGGAGGCGAGTTGGTCATTTCCTGCTGCGAGGGATGCTTGATCTTTTAAAGATGGGGAGAGTGTGTGTGTCTGTGTGTGTGTGTATGTTTGTGCGTGTGTGTGTATGTTTGTCTGTGTGTTTTGCAGATGTTGGGGCCTTGGTTCCATCTCTCAGCAGTGTCTGACGAGGCGATAGTGCTGAATCTGGTAAACCTGCTGCCTCAGAGCTGAGTGTGCGCATGTGTTTGACTGACTCCTCGGCAGAAAGTTTATTGTCTCAGTTTCCATTTCTTCTGCCCCTGGTGGAAGCTGGGAAAAAACCCTACAAACCCAAAACCTGTCCTAGCAAAGAAGGTGCAGTCTCTCCAGGGATGTTTACATTCTAGGATGGCTTCCTGATGGTCATGCCCACAGCCATTGCTGCAATATTTGCAAGAGGAGGATGGACCCACGCCGGGGCAGTATGTGTCACCCACTCGGCAGGCAGTGCACACAGGGGTTTGGCTGAGCCCATGGGGACCCAGGGAGGGAAACCGCCAGTGGCCTTCCAGCCTGGGGCTGGCCATCACGGGGGGCTCATCAGGCATTGAAGATAGGTAGGTTTCTAGCCCCTGTGTAGCCACTTTGTGACCAGCAGTCACAAGGCTTGGAGCTGCCACCATGGGTCCCTCAGCTCTCTGGGGACTTCCCAGGTGGGGAGGAGGCTGGTGGCATTGTCCTTGCTGTGGTGCAGAGTGGTGGGGTAGGTTGATTCCTACCCAAACCCCTCAAAAATGTCCTCAGAAGAGTGGGGGATGGAAATGGGATTTGTTTGGTTTGGTTTGGTTTTTTTGTACCCACACCTTTTTCTGCACTGCAGTTTTGATGCAGGCAAAAGGCAGCCCAGTTTCTGCAGTGGGATTTGGGTGCATGTTGTAGAGTGAGACAGCTGAGGCTATGAGCAAAAAGCACGCATAAATAAAGGCTTCCTCCCTGTGCTTTATATAATCGGAGTGGATGATGTCATTGGGAGCTGGAGAGGAGAGCAGGCTGTGAAATTACAGCCCTCTGCAGCCAGGCAGAGCCAAGTGCAAGGAGGGGCTGCACAGAGCAAGGGCCCCCCTCCTCTCTGACAAAGGGTCTGGGGGCTCAGGCTTGGAGGGGAGACCTGGAGGTAGAAGTAGGTAATCCAAATACAGTTAGAAGCTCTTGCACAGGCACAAAAGAAAAGGGGGAAGAACAGTGTGTGCCCAGCGGGCAGCAGTGGGGCTGCCCTTTCAGGGGCCAGCACCCCCTTCTTCCACCTGCAGCCACCTGTGGATTGTTGTGGATCAGCTGGCAGGGCTGTGGGGCTGCTGAGCTTGCTTATCTGTCTTCTGTTTCAGTCTCCTGGCCCATCTGTTTACGAGCTGATGTACCTTTTCCCGCAGCAGCTCCTGGCAGAGAGGAGAGGTCATCCTCACTCTGCCTGCCCTCCACATCCCAGAGGAACTTGCTTCTAGGCTCCTCCTGGCACTACACAGGGGAGGAAGCAGAAGCAGCAAAGGGGTTCTGTCCTAGCCAGTGTTGCCAGGTGGAACAGGATAAAAGATTGTCCTCAGCACTTTGGGGCAGAGGGGTACATGTTAGGCTCTGGGTGTCTCCTGGGTGCTTTGCCCCTTTTCTGTCCACCCTGGTGCCCCACATGGGAATCTCAGACAGGAGTTTTCTACCTCATCAGGCTGAGCAGGAAGGGGGTACCAGGCTGATCTCTCGGGAAGGAGAAGAGCCCTCTCCTTTCAAATCCTTCATGGATTCCTTCTTCAGCACATCCAGCACCTACCATGTGCTCGGGATGCTGCTATGTGAGCCTGTTTTTTTTCCAAGGCCACTTAGGTAGGAGAAGTGGGCTCCAGTTTCTCTTATCTAACCTGCAGCTAGTGTGCAAAGTCTTCGGCCTCGGCTGAAACTGGAATTCTCGTGTCATCCTCTGTCTTCCCTGGGATCAAGGCAGCAAGAGGCAGCAGCCCTTCGCACCAAGCGCGAGTTGTTTCTCTGTTATATAACAACATGGGCATTTAGACTTGTTTTTCCAGATATTGGCAGATGCGTCAAATATTGGCATAATCCAGTGGTTTACATGGAAAGCCATCTGTCTCTGTCTGGAGCCTGCACAATGCTGGCATTTTCATTGAATACAAGAGCCTGCAGCGTTGTCAAAGCCACGTTGCAACAGAGTCCAGGTAAACAAGGGAAAAGACATTTGTATCATGGCCTGACCTGTGATATTACAGCTACCCAGGTACAGCTCCAGGAGTAGATACGAAAGATTACCAGGCTTGGGATTGCTTTTTCTCTGAAATGGTCTTTTAGCTTAGTTTGCTGTGATGCTTTTGAGCTACAGATTTTTATTTCTGGGTTTTACTGAAGCCACCCATCAGTGTGTCAGACCTGCCTGTGCCCTTCAAGGCTTAAGAGCCCATCATGGTCCACTCGGGCTGTTGAGAGAGAAGGGTCAGGGACTGTGACCAGGTCAGACTTCAAAAGTAAAAAGGCAAGGCATTGAGCACTGCAGAGGGGACAGAGCTAGGAAAGGTGTTTGACTTGATCTGTCTGAAGGAAAGCAATGCGCTCGTGTGCCAGGACGGTTTGTGGGCTTGGTTGGTCTTCGCTATCCCATCTGCACTGGGCCAGGGAGTTCCCAAGCAGTTCCACCAGTGTCGTCCCCAGCAGCAGGAGGTGACTGCTGGGGCTGAAGGGCCTGGCTGTCCCCATCTGCACCAGCCTGCACTCTGATGCTGGCCCAGTGCCATATGCTAATATAAAACCCTGTGCATTTCCCTTCGTTAGGCTGTGGTTGGAGATACAAACGCACTTACATTTGCAGTGGCGTCAAAACTCAGTGTGGCTCAGCTCTGAGTGCAAAACAAGGGGAAAATCCAACAGCAGCACAGACATGATTGCTTTGGTCAACCCTCTTCCAGACCTGCCTCAGCTCAGTCAAAGCCACCTGTTCCTGCAGTGTGCTCATTGCCCGAGCCATGCTATGTGCATCATGAGCTTATCAGCTCATGCTCACACCCTCTGTCACAGGCAGGTGTCCCCTCCTGATGCCTGGTGTGCCAGCAGAGGCCATCACCCCTGCTGCGGGCCATAGCCTTTGGCAGCCGGCCAGCAGAGCCGCTGGTAGGAGTGGATTCTCTGAAAACCATCTGCATGAGCCTGGGACAATCTTCTGGGCTTTGAGAGACAATGTGGGAATCCAGAACTGGGGGAATGTCCCCTATGGGGGGGCCACAGGTGCTGGGGAAGTAACTCTCTGCCAGCTTTTCCAGTCTCCTCGTGAGGACAGACCCTCTGACTGCTTTGTCCTCCCCCTGCCCTTGCCAGGGCCTGCAGAGTGCAGTAACCTTCCATCCACCACGGTCCTTGGGCACAACTGGAAGTGTTTCAGTGTCTAGGGTTTTATTATGTGTCTGGATCTTTGCATATAGCTTTCAGGTGCTTAACATGGTTGATCTTATCGCGTCTGCACATAACCTAGCTTTTTACGTGCAGATCACAATGCCATCCTTTTAACAGCTCTCTCAGCAATCCAGCCAGTGTCTGCTCCTGCATGAAGCTGATTGCTGGTTTCAGGAATTGCAGTTCCTGGGGCAGCACCTTCCCTGGTTCCTGGTAAAACCTCCAGTGCTGAGCCTCAGCCCAAAGCTCAGGCTGTAGATGCATTGTCCGTTTCTCTCTGTGTTCAGGAGTGGGCTATGATATGTTTGACACTGTTTAGATGTTGATTCCCCAAACTTTTTGTTTTCTGTTGCACAAATAATTCAGTTTTCACCATGGGCTGGGAGCTGTCCTAGCCCAGCAGGGCAGGGGGAGTCTGTAGTCCCTACCTGTAGCAAGTGCTATGTGGCAGGTTCCCTGTGTGGGGGAACTGGCCCTGCTCGCCAGCCCCAAGGTCAATGCAGATACCTTTAGCTCCCTTCAAGCTGCATTTCTGACTTGGGCTGATCCTGTAAGTGAAGTGTATGGCTGGTGCTTGTACTTGTGCTGTGAAGAGAGACGTGCTGCTCTGTGCTGCAGCTTGATGGCTGTACTCTGACTGACTCAGTGACTTGCCTCTGTGGCCATTCAGGAAATCTGTGGCAGAGCCAAAAATGGGTTGAAAGCTCAGAATGACTTTAACCACAAGACCCTACTCCTCCCCCTTTCTCTAGCTGCACCATGTCAGTGTCTAGCCTCCTGTGGGGTGACATGAACTCTAATGCCAGCATGAACCAGCAATGTTTTTTCACTGCTGGCCCTACAGGTCATCATGAGTCATTGGGTAAACCTGTAGTGGGTGCACACAACTCCTGTTGATCAACCTCTACATTGAAACTGGGTTTCCAGGTAGAAAAAAATCCTCCCACATCATGCATAGAGGTTTAAAGTCAGTGGGGTTTGCCCTAGAGCAGGCTGAAAAGTGAAAGATGAGATTGATGTGATTATTATTTTTTCAGTTTATTTTTGGATTATGATTTCCCTTTCCCCACCCCTCGGGTTGTTCATATTTAATGAAAAACACGTGTTCTTCAAGGCCCTTGCTAGTCTTATGCATCCCTATGGCTGTTCTTGAGGCAGAATGATGGACCCTTTGTAAAGAGATTTATAATAGAAACAGTGAGGAGCTCAGAGCTACAGCAGTGCTAGTGAATACTCCCCTGTGCTGACAGTTCATCAGCAAAACCCCTGACCCTTCCACCCTTAATCATCCTTGCTTGTCACTGACATAATTGCCTGATTAGAGACTCCTCTCCCCCACCCCTTTCAAACTGGGTGCAATAGTGAATTTGAAAAACAAATGGACATTAACTGTCCATGCTCTTTTTTTTCTTTTTTTTCTTTTTTTCTTCCCCTGCATTGAGATGGATCAGGCTAAGATTCTGTTTCTTTGTGCATGAGCAGAGGCTGGGATAGGCTTTCAGGACTCTTTTGCACCTGTGTTTCTTGCATGTGAATGGTGGAGCTGATGTCATTGTGTTATTGATTGGAATGACAAGTTTGGACATAAATCATTAATGTCTAGGAGAAAGAGAGGGAGGGGAAAAAGACAACCCACACTTGATAGTTTTCCATAAATCTGCTGTTCATTCCTGCATACGTGATACAGAGGAGGAGGCAGCAGGAACAGTTTTCCTGTGTAGCCTGAGGACGATGAGCTTTGCCACTGCTGCCTGAACCATTTTCCCCAGAACACATTTCTGTATTCTGCAGAAAATGGCTCGTATCATCAGCAACACTGTCATGCTTGAGCCTGTCATTGTAGACGTGAGCCAAGGTCAGAAGATTGCCCAGAGGAAGGTCTTGGGTTCTCCTGTTCCCACAGACCTTGCAGCCCCAGCAGTATTTCAGACCTGGGCCCAGCCAGGAAGGAGCGAGAGTGTAGTTCTTGGGAACTACCATCCTTTTAGCTGCTTTAACTGTAAGCAGAGTTTGTTTGGGTGGTTTGGGCTGATGATTTTTTTCATAGATCTTCTTAATTTTGAGCAAAAAGATGGTCCTTAGATCAGTTCATAGCAAATGTCCTTGAGCCAACGATGCACAAGCATGCAGGGGGTAGCGGTGGTTCAAAACTGCTTTCACAGAAGTTCTTCTCAGCAAAACAGACAGCAGATAGCTGAGAGAGGAAACCCACGAGATAGTTGTACCCTTTGCCTGTGTGTCTTGCCCCTGCACAAAGTTCATCCAGATGAGTCAGATTATCAGTTCAGGCAGCAGAAAATAAACAGTGTCTGTCAGAGGTTAGCAATAACCGAAGTATTGGTGAGCAGCTGATTTTTGCAGTATAGATAGTTTAGTGGCAGTTTATCCTGGTACCTGTGGGGAATCTTGTGATGTGTAGAAACAGGGAAACATGAAAACTGTCTTGTAGGAGGGAAGTAGAGAAAGAAATTGCATTCCTTTTCTGAAAGCATAGCTCTGATCCTACTCTTCTCCCCTTGCAGCCGAGCTCACCTTCGCCTGTGTCTAGAACGCTTAAAAGTTCTGATACCGCTAGGACCAGACTGCACCAGGCACACAACTCTTGGGCTGCTCAACAAAGCCAAAGCACACATCAAGGTAAGAGCTGCTTTTCCCAGCTGCTTTCAGTCTAGGCTGTTGGGAATGAGACATAACGCTTTAAAAAAAAAAAAAAAAAAAAAAGGCAAGCAAGCCTTGTCCCCTTGGTTAATCATTTGTCATTCCTACAAGCCACCTTGTTATAAGGGTCCATAATGAACTCCATTAGCTACGGAAATGATTGATTTGGAGAGCAGGGGTCTTGTTCTCTATTGTGATCATTCATTGACAGCTGCATCTCTTTAAAGAAAAACATACCTACTGTTGAATGACTGAATTTTGATGGGAAATGCAGCTTTTTTCTAGTGTGCTAGTGAGTTTCCACTGCTGAAGCATTAGCACAAGTGACAAGTGTGAGACAGGGTTGGCTTGTTGGGGTTTCATCTGTGAACCTGCAAGCTAGCCCAGCACTCTTCTAGATTCACTTTTGGCAAAGTGAAGCATGAAAAGAAAATGTAGCATTGTTGGTATCTGGAAGGGGATGAAATACTTTGTCACAGGTCAGGATAGTGGGAGGGAGGATGGATAGTAAAGGAGAAAAAGCACTGCAAAGGGGACAGAGTTAGCCTGAAATGACTCCTCCTTATGCAATGTGCTTGTTGTAGGAAACAGAGAACAGTGCCCTGGTAGATTTCCCAGCTGTGATCAAAGAAATCTGTAGTAGGTTATGTAAATTGCTTTCTGAATAGAAAACTGTTTCTGAGAAATCGTACTAAACCATGCAGCAAAGAGCACAGAACTCCCAGGGCACATTTTTATGTTGCAGTGGTTCATAACAAACCCTGGATTGGTTTGGTTAAGGGAATTGAGGCCCCTTCGTGGACAGATTTGGTAATGCAAGTGGATGAACTCAAGTGGAATGACCCACAAACTACAAATTGTTTCCCTAGAGAGGTTCTGTCCTCAGAGACTTTTTATACTAATATGTATGATTTATCAGGACTTGAGAGGTGGAAAAGATATGGGGAGATGGCATTGTTCTTGGAGACTGGAAGGCAGCTTGGTTCAGGGCTCTTTTGCAGCTTAAATCCTTCTGGGACCTGGGAAGGTCTAAGTAAAGCAGGTATCTGGGCAGTGGAGGTGGGAGGGAAGGAGAAAAGGATGGAACTAATTACTGAGTCATATTTGATCATGTCAGAAACTTGAAGAGGCTGAAAGGAGAAGCCAACACCAGCTTGAGAACCTGGAACGAGAACAAAGATTCCTAAAGAGAAGACTGGAACAACTACAGGGTCCTCAGGAGATAGAGCGAATACGAATGGACAGCATTGGATCTACCATTTCCTCAGATCGCTCGGACTCGGAGCGAGGTGGGTGTTGCTGAACTAGCACTGAATTCCCAGGACTCTGTGAAGCGAGAGCGTGAGATTCATCCATTTCTTGTCTCTCACCTACCCTCTTCTTACGGCCTTTGGTTTTTAGGTTACTGATTTTGCCTACACATATGCACATCCACAGACACACACACACATAAACATATGAAGAGTTTACTATTTTGCATGAGTTCTAATTAAGTCTGGAAGAAGTGTTGTTGTTGTCAACTTGAGCTGATTTCTGTGGCATTTAAGGTGACCTGTTTCTGTGAAAAGTTCTCTAAAATGCCAAAGCATTAGTTGGGAAAAATAGTGTGATCACAAGACAGTAGCTAAATACCTGATGGTAAAGTCAAGATACCCATTCTGCTTTTTGGTCTACTGAATCACTCAGCAACACAAAGAGGAAAATCTAAGAAGATATTAGTGGGACTGGAACAGATGTTGCAAAGCTGCATCCAGTGGGCTATGATATAACCAAGGTACCCTGGTATAACCAAGCAAACAGAATTGAGCAAATTGCCTCTTAAAATTCCCAGAGTCATTCTGCACACACCCTTCTTTTTTATTTTTTCAGGCTTCCCAAAGAGTTCCATCTCCAGTTAAAACTGGATAGAGATGATCCGAACAGCTAACTGAATTAAGATAACTTGAATTGAGATATTTCTGTTGTGGAGCAATATTTAGGCACAGTAGATGGTTTGATATTTACTGACAGACCCAAAGATGCTGTGTAATTTGGGTGTGAGTCTGTAGTTTAAAAAAAAAAAATCCTTTTGGAAAACTCTTAAATTATATGGGAACCAAGATACCTGTTTAACTAGATCTCTGCTTTCTATAAGTCTTTCTTAAAAATAAGATTTATGTTCTAAAGTCCACTGAGCAACTCTGAGAGTAACCCAGATTCCCATGGCAATGCATGTAATGCCCTATATGAGTGGCCCTGGCTTTGTCAACATAATATCAAACAAGTATGATGTTTTGGGGTAACTTCATGCTTCATTTTCTCTGTTACCTTCTGTTTTATCTGTTTCTTCTACCCCAACACTGGTGTAGTAGAGCTCCTAAGAAAGAGGTAGAGGAACAAGTACAGTGCATGGGGTGGCTCTCCTATGCCGATGGTGTGGCCTGCATGCTGGAGCTGTCAAACCCCTTTGCTAAGTCCTTAAGAAAAACTCCAAGCTGGTCTCTAGTCTTTTTTATAAATCAAGTCACCAGCCTGTCCTGTTCCAGGGAGAACACTGAAAGTCTTCCTGCCTAGCTGCTACTTCATCCCTGACTGGAGGAGTCCCAGCAGCTTGCAGGCTTGAAGGGAGCAGTTGGGTCTGTGGTGCTAACCTGTGCGCGTTTCTCTCATTTTCCTTTTCAGAAGAGATTGAAGTGGATGTTGAAAGCACAGAGTTCTCCCATGGAGAAGTGGACAATATCAGCACAACCAGCATCAGTGATATTGATGATCACAGCAGCTTGCAGAGTATTGGGAGTGACGAGGGTTACTCCAGCGCCAGCGTCAAGCTCTCATTTGCTTCCTAGAACCAAGTGAGACAACAGTGCAGGGCGAATAATTTCACTGGGGTGATCAAACTGGGTCTTAGATGCCAGTATCCTCTTTCAGAAATGACATATTGACAGCTACTCCTGGAGAGACCTGTATATAAAGCTTTTTGAGTAAAGGAAGCCTCCACAGAAATCCACATGTGTTCATTTGGTCATGTTTTATGCCTGCTGGCAAAAAGTTAGACCAAACACTAGTCCCTCTGAAGGCAGTGAAATCCATTTGTTTCTGTGGGACCTGGGTCTAGACCGTAGAGATGAAACACTTTGTTTTGAATTTATTTGTTTGAAAGAGGATACTAGAGACTCATCCCTCTCTTTCTGTCATGAAATCTGAGAAATGTCAGAATTTCTTATAATGCATTCAGGTTGAACAACCTAGTTTAGGCCCTTCTGAAGAGCTTTTGTGGTCCTAAAAGGACCGTGTCCTACAATTTATCACAATCCAATGCTGTCGTAATGTACTATGAAATCTAACAAGGCTTACATAGCCTAGGAATAACAATAACTATAATTATTAAGTCTCATTCTGTGCCCAGAGAGAGGGGGGCAGCAAAGAGAGATGTTCAGGGGAGAACACCATTCAGCTCAGCTTTCTGTTGGACATCATTTAAAAAGCAAGTACCTCTGATGTGTGGCCAAAGCAAGAGGTACACACTTGTAATCTACCAGCACAGCGTGGGCTGTGTCACGCATCAGGCTGTGACACCGACAGCAGATCTCCCGGTAGATGCGTGCTCGTACGCAGGCACACAACCAGCTGAGGACAGAAAGAAACCAGCACATATGAGAGGTGATATGCCAGAAAGTCATGCCCAGATACTGAGCCACTATGACCTTTTTATTTGAAGAGATTTTTTGATAAACATTTGTAAATGTGTTGGGAGGGAAAACACCCCAAGTCTGATGCGTCTTTTTAGAGCTTGTCCATATGAAACCTTAGATGTCTTTTATATGAATTTATGCCATGAAAAGATCTCTGTTTTGATGAAGCACTTGACCCAATGAAATGCAAAGATGCTTTTTGCCATGCACACAATGGATGAAGGCTGTGCTAGCTGGAAGAGGCCAGGTTTGGTGGGGGTTTCTTCAGTTTTCTTTTTAGAATCATTCCCTTTGCTGACTTTTGAAGTTTGTCTAGTAGTTAACCTAGTTAAGCTCAGCACGTCTCTCATGTTATTGTAATGTTTTGACTGCACGTCCTGTTCCCAAGGGCTTTGCCATCTTATCTGTGCAGGTGCTGTTAAGAGCTATTATAGCAAATGTTTTCTAATTTTCTTGGAGACGAGCATTCTAACCTGCACTTTGAGGGCTTTGCTTTTTTTATTTTTGTCTTTTTAATGGCCAGGATTATTTTGTTTTCCAAGTTTTAAAAACCTTAATAGAGTCCTCACCTATGGCATTGTTTGAAACTTTGTATATCCTTAAGTAATTTAACTACCCCTCATTACTAAGAAAAAAGAGGAGAAAATGCTTTATAAAATTCATAACTTATTGCTGATTTGAATGGGTTGTCAATTTCAGACCTTTAGATTTTTATTTTATTGTTTTAAGTAGGGTTGGGCAAAAAGAGGTAAAATAAAAAAAATAAAGACAACCATATTTAGCAGTGCAGTGGAATTGTGTTTAAATGTTAGCATATGGTCCCCATTAAAGTAGCACTTTAACGCCATTAAACATTTCTGCATCTGAAATGAGTCGTGTTCTTCCATCTTGGTGATTCGTATCACTTTAGCCAAGTCTTTGTTCCTCTTGTGCCCTTCGATCCTGCAATGAGAAGATCCCGAGTGAGACTGCTGTAGAAGTTTGCATTATGATAAGTTGTCTCTGTTTAAATATTCTGATGTTTCCCCCACTCTCCTCCAAAATGTGTCATCCCCTGTAAGAGGCACAGCACATGTGCTTGAGTAGAGAAATAATCTTTCCATGGCTGTAATGAATGATTTCTGTTTGTTTTGGGTTTTTAAAATTAATTTGCTTACTAAGTCTGGATCAGGTTGCTGCTGTTAAATCTGTTTTCACTTGTGTTCATGTAATCCAGTGGCTCCGTACATCTGTTCTTCCTTCTGGGGTTGACCTGTCAGGAGCAGGAGTCTGCCACAGACTGAATCGAGCTCTAGTTTAACAAATGGGGCCCAAGGGTTTTAAAAGAAGAAATGTGGCTTGGATTTATGTTTTAGGGTCTGTATAATCTCTTGATGACACAAGGTTGAGTTAAACCATGACAGGGACAGTCTTCTGAGTGGTGAAAAGTGTGAAACTTTAGCTCTAGCAAGCCCTTATTTATTTATTCATTATTATTCTCCTTGAAAGTGTTGACCACTGGCAGCCCTGATGGTGAGCAGCTGAATACCAGTGGGATTTGTTTATTTATGACCTTTTCTCTGTAGCTGTCCCAGCACCTCTTCCTTCCTGATATTCCTGTTTGTTTAAATGGCCACTTGGGAGAGAACTATCACAGCTGAGAAATACTGAAGTTCAAGGGGTGGGGAATGGCTTTGCACTCCTAGTTGGTATAAAACAGTGACATGCCTATGGTTGGAATAAACGTGTCTGGAATGTTTGCCTGTATGCTCCAGGGCCCATTTGGCATCTCCTACCTTTTCTAGCATTGTGGGCCTGAAGGGGTCTTGGTATCAATTGCAAATACAATGGGGAAAATGTCACAGGAGATGAACTTCCATCACCAGCCACCTGCCCGACTGCTCAGCTGGCAGCAGTGGTCCAGCCAGGAGGAGGACCAGGGATAAAAAAAACAAAGAGCCTTTATAATAGCTGCTGAAGACAAGGGGTTGCTTGTACTGGTGCTGGGAGGGTTCTTTATGGCAGGTCTTAGCACATTTCAGCTAGAGTTTGGATAGTTTCTTAGGTGGTAGAAACATTTCTCTGGCTTTTTGAGGTTGTCCTGCACTGCTTTGTTACTGCATTGTGGACTCTGGCCTTTCCTGTGTGCTTGCACCTCCCACAGGCTATCACACTCCTCGCGACTCCCTTTGTTGGTCTGGTCTGTTGCATCAAAAAGATGACTAATTTTCTCAGAGAAGTTGCTAGAAGTTACTTTTAGATGATTGAACAGGCCAATTTGTAGGGCTATGCAGGACTCAGTTAGATGATCATAATAGTTCCTTCTGCTTAAAAATGCCTGACTCTCCTGAACTGTCCCTGTTGTGGCAAGCTAGAGTAGTCCTGTGTGCCAGATCGGCTTTAAGGTCATGTCACTTTTCAAAGTACCATCCAAATTTCTACTAGCCACCCTGAAATCTTGTAAAACAGAGTGAGTATCCAAAGGTGCAGGTCCAAACCCTTGAGGGTCAAGTCTCTCTTCCCCTTTAGAAGCTGAGATGGTCCCTCACACTACTGAACTCTAAGAGATCCAATAGAGCATGTCAAATTGACTGTTTTTCCCCAGAAAAGTGATCACAGAAGCTTTCTGTCTGTTTTGTCCAAACTCTGTCCTTCAAAAAAAAAAAGTTTGTTCCCTCCAAAAGACAAAAGACACTGAAAGCATGTTGCTGTTTGGGTTTCTCAGCTGTAGTATTTTTTAATGCACAACTGTGTGGGATTTGTCCTGCTTCTGAGGCCTTGTTTTACTCCTCTGCAAGTAGAGATTAAAGTGAAACACTTCAGTCTTCTCCTCTGCCGCCCTAGGTGTCTGACCACCACATTAATTCCAGTGTCATCCAGAGTAACACTCTCTCCACATGGTTATTTGGGCATGGAATCATGTTTTCCTTTCACCTTTGCAAGCTTGTGTGAGGTTTTTTATGGTTTTCTTTATGGGTGCTACTGTTTTTCTGCTTTATTTTTGTGTTTGTAGACTAACAGAAGTCCTATTCTCTGCTTAATTTTACAAGAATATGGTGACTTTTCCTGTAAAAGCAAGAATTGGCTGTCTTTTCCTTAGGCGACTTGCCCACACAGAAGGCACACATGCACGCACATGCACAGCTCCCTTGTAAGCTCACTCTGTCAAGTCCTCCCTCTGTAAATTGGATCCCCGGGGGGTCCTTTTGCTACGGACAAACTCATTGAAAAGACCATCCAGCATTTTCCTTCTTTTGACACAAGCGCATTACAATATGTCATCTCGTGTCTGCAGACAAGGTGGGGATGACTCTCCGGCTGCATTTGTCATGGTTATCCTGTGGCGAGTTGTCACTTGAAGGTCATTTCAACATCCATTCCATTACAGGCATGTCAGTGACGAAGGTGGTCTGTCTCGAGAAATCAGTAGGTCAGTAGGAATGGGGTTAACTATACAGACCTATCATTTTCCAGGTTTGGTGGCTGTGTTTTCCTTCTGTTTGTTTGTTTGCTGCCATCTGTTTTGGCCTGTGAGCTCCAGCCTCTTGGTTTTCTGCTCTTTGTTCTCTTGTACTTGCTGCTTCCTGTTTGTAGTCTGTGTTTCTGTTTGTCCTGTTGAAATGGGTGAAACGTTTGGCTTCAGGGGAAGTGGGATCCATCGTGTACACCAAATGGAGATTGTCTTTTTTTTTTTTTTCCCCTGAGGATCATAAACTTTTCTCGTGTATTTTCTAGCACCAGCCATGCGTCATTGGAAAGAGAAACTGGGGTCACTTTGTGGAAGAGAACGGTAAAACCTAGGACTTCATTCTGAGGTTAGGGAAGTGATAATAATTAAAAACTAAGCCTGTACTTACTTTACTATTTACTTTATTCTGTAAACAGCAGAATAAAGTCTAATGTTTTTTTCCTGGGCCTTTTTCCTGTGGACAGATTTTCTGGTAAGTGATAAATTTTATGACCTGATAGCAACTGAACCTCCTCTGCATCTGCGATAGATACATCTGGGAAAGCTTTGCACTTCTGTACAGACCAAGGATTCATTGCAAGGCGAGTTCAGCGTAGAAGTGTAATTGCTTTACAAAAGGAAATAATGTGAGTGCTTTTGTGTAGCAGAACCCTCAGCTCAAGGCCAGAGTTTTGGTGTGTCAGTGAAGTTGATTAATCAGGTCTGATGTTAACAGGTGGCAGTGTGGCGTGGCTGGATACCATAGTCCTGATGCAGCTGTCCTTCCTTATTTTCCAGTCGTGAGTGAAGCTTTTTAGAGTGCAGATAGAGATTGCACAAATTGCACTGCAGAGAGCAGCACCAGCTGCAAGTAGCGATCCTTCTCTTGGGCCTGGCCCAAGAACATTTTCCATAACCTCATGCTTAGTGTAACTGCTGCAAGACATGCAAGTGTTGGTTGTTCCACAAAATAACTGCCACAGTGGTGGTTCAGGGGAATGGAACGTCAAGGGGAAGTAAGTACAGAAGTTTGCTATTGGTTTTGCCTTCTAGACATCTCCAGCGTTGAATCACAATCTTTAAGTTAGTGTCCTTTTTTGTATTTACAAACCTCTGAGACCATCTACAGAGGTAAGGAAAACAACAATCCCACTCTGGCATAAGGGAAGGCAGAAGAGAAATGGATTGCTGTGACCAGCAAAATTTAAAGTTGCTATTCCCAAGACTGTTCTAAATACTTAAACTGACTGGAGAAGTCCCAGATTTGTGAGTCAGATGTGTGCTGGTTTAATTTCCCAAATAGATTACAATGTGTACAAGACTGAGGCTGTACTAGATAAACCATTTCCTGTAGTAACTTATTTTTAAGAGGAAATGTGTAGCCTGTACTGGTCATCTTCTACAGTATCCTTATCGGAAAGGAACAAATCTATGTTCTCTGACAAATATCTTTTCCATAATGTCTCCAGCTTAGTGGTTTTGCACTCTTGACTTTTTCACTTAATTAGCTTTCCCTGTGTCATTTCAGTATCTCTGCTTTATTGTAGGATTTGAATAGCACTGGGGTAGGTACTTATTCTGCTTTGTGAGAGGCCTAGAAGTCAAGGCAGAGCATGAGTTCTGAAAAATCAGGGTTCTCATTGTTTAGACCAGCTGATAAAGCTGGGAAATAAATTAAAAAAACAAAACAAAAAAATCCCCCACCAAACCACTACCAAAACACTTTCAGCCACACATTTCCAGTCAGTTCAGTGTTTGTAAAATAAGGAACTTGCTTATTTGTTTGTTTTGGCAGTTACCAGTGTTGTTTAACTCAGGGTTTATTTTTTCTGTGTGGATTTCTCAAGACACTTTACTAAGGCAGTGTCCTAAAACCAGACTACACACAAAGTGGCCTTGTCCCACAGATGATGAAACAGCATTAAAAAAAAAAAAATTAAGTGCTAGAAGGAATGACTGTGGCCAAGAGGCAGTTTGGGTGGTTTTCTTCTTTATACAAGTTGTGTTCAAAATGTTCTCTCTTCCATAGTTCAACCATGTCAGCCCCAGTGGTATCACTGTGTCACTATCTATTCCAGGTAAGGCATTTAAGAAGGGTGTCAAAACTGTCTGCCAGCATTTCTTTGCATTGCTCAACAGAAGAATTACAGCCAAGTTCATTAGGCAACCCGTGTTGTAAGAGGTGCCAATAAGTTACTCAAAGGAAATGTACTAGTTTTGCTAGTTTGGTTGTGTTTTTTTTTTTTTGAAAGGCTCTGCAAAAATGAAAAAGTTTTAACTTGGGCTGGACTGTACACACCAGGGAGACTCACACCCCCGTTACATTCCAGTGACTCACTGTACCTTAACTTCTGTTCAGGACTAGTGAGCAAATAGCCTTGTGACAGACCATTTATTATTATTACATGGGATGATGAGCACACATAGTGCATGTCAGGTATGGGTTAAGACTTTATTTTCCTTTTTAAAAAGAACAGGTGGAGCTATGAGAAGCTTCACATGGCTTCTTGAGAACTCCAGTTCTGCCTGCTTCAGTGTTTCAGTTCTAACTTCAAGCTGCTCCTTTTGGATACAGTATCTCTGTACTGCAGCCATCTGTGGAAGGCAACAGGTGCCCTTCCTCAGCAGTTAGCTGGCAGTGGTGCAGGACTATCTCCTGTTTAATGTTACTGCTGAGACTTGTCACTGTAGGGTGCAGGCTCTAGCACAACTGCTCTTTCTAAAAAGCAGTGGAGTCACAATTATTTTACTCTTGAGAATTTTTCTATGCAAAATAAAAGGTAACCCCCCTGCTACCAGTGAAGGTGAAGAATTAAGCAAAATCTACTTCATCTTGCAGTGACTTGATTCACTTTTGAGTACTGTATTTTGCCCAGCAGATTCTGTACTTTCCCCCTTCTTGCTCATTTACTGTCCCCTCACCATATATAACTTCACTTTGTCAAATGTATCCAGGCGATTTTAAACACTTTATTTAATAAAAGTTAAACATACAAAACTGAAATTAACACACTTTGTATTCATAAAAATCACCTTCTCCCCTTATAGGGAGAACCTTTTCCTGTGTATGGATTCTAAACTACCAGTTGTAAAGTTTAGCTTGAGTTGTGACTCGGGTAACAACTGATGGACATTTCCACCAATCAGTGCATCAACACTTTCTGACGTGACCTGATCTAGTTAACAAATTACAAAATGAGCTACATTAACATAATATACAGGGAAATAATGGTCAGGGTTAATGGACAAGAAACACCCTTTAATTATTTAATGGGGAAACAGCTGATGTACTCTTGTCCATTAACTCGGCCCTAGATTTTACAAAAATAATATCTACATTGTATACAGGGCTACCCAATAACTGCTTTAAACACATTACGGGTTCAGAGATGGCACCACTACCGTAAGTGAGAGACAAGTAATAGAGGAAAGCAAATCACATGTAAAATACAAAAAAGCAAGAGCTTTTACACACAGTTTCCTGAATAAAATTTAAGGGGCTCAGCAGCACCATAATACAGCTGAAGTTATGATGACCTCTAGGGCCAGTCATTTATTAAGGACAGAAACCTCAGACTAATCTTTACTCACTCGATACTAAGTGGCCTCTAGGCATTTGTACCCTCTGTGCTGTAGTCTACTGGACTGGATGGAGGAGGCCCAGACACAAGTGTTACTGTGTATTACAGGCCTGTGAGCCTCCCATCAAACCTACACGATCTACAAGAGGGGAGATGGTAGCTCCTTTCCAAAGCACAACCATTTATATTCTCCAACCCTCTGATCCTTGGGGGGGGGGAGGAGGGATGGGTATTTTAAGTACAGTTCTCTACTTTGAAATAGGGTCTAAATACTCTACGGTTTTCTGGTTACATTTCAATAACCTCCTATTAAAATTTGATAACTATTAAAAAAAAGAAAAAAACAGTATCTCTTCTGCTTAACTTCTAGTGCAGGAAATTAAAACTGGAATTAAAGTCAGATTTATTGTTTCTACCACATGAATCATCATGCGTAGTAAAGATCCTATTGGCCTGTTCTGCCCTCATTTACAGCTGCACAAATCGATCTTCAGTGGATTTGTAAGGGAATAATTTAGAACTTCCTTAGCAATTCCATCTGATGTATAAGCTACAAGGGGATTCTAGCTCTCTCTCCCAGCGATGCAGCAGCTCTGTAATGCTGAGCTTGTCACTGAGACAGCAGACAGCACTGTGACTGCAGAAACAAGGAAGGTTGTTAAGCTGCCATTTTTATACCACCACTTTTCTTTAAGGGGAAAAAAAAAAACTTCACTACTAGTATGAATGGAAGATTCCGGAGATCAAAGCTGCAGATAACTACTGCTTTCAGAGTAACAGGTAACAGCAGTTCATGAAAGCATTTACCTGCAGAATGTATTTTAATGCAACTACAAAGAGTTTAATGATTAGGGGGCTCAAATCAATAGCTGGAGATTTAAGGCTTGTATCAGCTGAAGCCAAAGTGATGGTGACAAAATGGACTACTTGCTATGTGCCAACAAATAATTTACTTTTAGAAAAATATAATGATAAAAAGTGTAAAGCCCTGCAGAGATGAAGTTCCACCTTTTTCCCATTACTGAGGCATCAAATGCCTGACATTATATTTAGAGGTATCTTGATACTGTGTCATAGGTTTGTCTGCGATTCCACATGTTCCAACTCCAACCTTGCCAGTTACACTCTCAGGGGAAGCAAAGATACTCCTCTTTACCTGCAAATGAAACAGAAAACACCACTTCTGAGTAATTACTAACTTACTCTTAAAAAAACCCAAACAATTATTACAGTTTGAAGTGTCTCACCATTCTCAACTTCTCACTCCATAGATAGGCATGCTTTCTAAAGGCTAGCTCATCTATGGCACGTGATCAGCAGGTGAGATTAACAGAGTTGGTGACTTCCTGGCACCTAAGCACTACATGCGATCATGGTACTCAGGACCTTGGTTAGGCCAATAATGAATAAAATTCACCTCTCTCGTAAGATGATCTCTAATAATTGTTCATAAGGAAGACTGAAGTTTCATCACTATGTTTGGCAGCTCTTGGTCAAGCCATGATAAAAATGGAGTAAGGCTTTAAAATGTCTTTGCTACGTTTTTTGCACTATTCTTGCTATTCCAGGGCAACTGCTTAGCACTGCCAGGTCATAAACACAGCAAGAAGTCAGACTTGGAGGTTTAGACAGTCTCCCAGGGTTTAAGCTCCAACAAACACTACCTGACAACTGACAGTAAGCCCAGCTCTCCAAGCTAAGTGCAAGCTCAGCCTCTTAAGAGCACTCCTCCAAAATCATCCAGTACAAAGCCAAGCCTTTTAAGTGTACCAAATGGCACACTTCAGAATCCCAAAGATGAGCCCCTTAGAACCCTTTAAAAAACACTTCCTCCTCTATCCCCAAATTACTGCATAGATTTCTACACCCTGTTGTTATTCACATACTGACAAAACCAAACCAACCTGGCCTTTTTTGTTTTTAGAATAGGCTCTGTTGTTAAACTGTTGCCACTTGACTTTCTGGTCCTCTCGTTCCTGTTCAAGTTCTTTAATTCTCTGAGCTTTTTTCAAAGCTTTCTTCTTTTTGTACTCCCGTTGCTGAGCTATCATCTCTTTTCTGGAGAGAAGAAAAAAAGACAGTTCATGTTTGTGCCTTTTTCTGTAAGAAACTAAAATCCCTGTAACACAGACATGCACGATAGTTTTCCGTAAGTGAATAACAGAAAACAAAGCCCATAACTATTCTCCACTTCTAGGGAAAAAAAAAAATCCAGTCTTTCCATGCTTATTTGTATATTTGGGCATAACAACAACCACCACCACCTGATTAAGACAGTACCAAATACAGCGACCCACGGGGTTGCACGCAATTTATTTCTGAAACTGAAAATGTACCTATCAGCTTTTCTGTATTTCAGAAGCAGCTAGGGTTTGGAAAATTTCAATAGCCCAATTGAGTGAAAAGCCCAAACTTTTCTGGAGGTCTGCAGGACTCTCAAGCTACCAAGTATTGGACAGGGATTGAATGAAAGGAAGAAAGACAAGTTATTTGGTAAAAATACAGAAGTTCAAGGAGTCAATCTATGCTACAATGCAGTGCTCCTCAGAACGATCTCTTCAGGAAAGGATTATTGCCTGTAACAAACCCTGAAATTGTATTGCCTTTTTTCCCACTCCCCAGGAAAAAAAAAATGTTTTCAGCTTTTAAAAATACCTTTTTTAAGTTAGACACAGCAGGATACTGAGTAAAAGCCAATCTCCCCAGCAATGGTGTCAACAGAGCTATCCTAACACAGGGATGGGGGAGAAGCACAAGTCCTTCGTACTGGCAAGTATACTCTGCTGTGAGCCAGATCACACATCTGAGTAGAGCCTGCACTACATCTGGCCTGAAACTTGTAGGCTCTCTGCAGTCCATGAAAATGAGTACTGCTTACATACTTGAATATGTGAATATATTAAAGATATGTAGAATTTTAAGAAAAGAGAGATTTTATTTCATTAACCAATTTTTATTGCTGTGGGGAAAAAAAGGAAAAAAAAAAAAAACAAACCACCAAAGCAGCTTTGAGACTTCTGTCTGGGTGTTACTTACTTGGACATGGGTTTGTTGCCACAGTCCTCTTTTGCTTTTCTTCCCTCTTCCACAGGCTTGAGGTTGAACAGAGGTGTAACTTCAGCATTGCCATATCCAGCAAATGTGACTGCAGCTGTTCCGTTCTCCTCATCTATTTCTTCAATCTCAGCTTCATAACACCTGTAAAGATATCATGGCTGTAAGCATGTGAGTAAAGCTTTAATACTCAGCCCTTCAGCACCTACACTGTCAGCCAGCTAGCAGCATTAAGTAACAAGTTTGTAAATATCGGCCTTAGTTTTCAGGGACAATACACAAATCAAACCCAGAGATTATTTTCTTAAGGTAAAAGGGACACAAGTACAAGGACTGGAATCTGCTGTATTTGACATTTAGCATCAAGTAGCAATGGCCTCACAGTTATCAAGACTAATGATTAATACTGGGGCCAATCTAATCAGAAATCCTGATCTTGTTTATTTCTGGCAGGTCATGGGACTGAAAAAAAAAAGACCCAACAAAATACTGCATTCACAGAACACAGCTTTCACTAAATTCACTCAGGAGTGTTGGAAAATGTCAGCTCACAAGAGCAAAGCTTTGGTTCCATTTTTCTCTATAGGAAAAAGAATTACAAAAAACTGAAGCTTTCAAGATATTCCCCCTTCAACACTTACAAAGTTAAAAGTTTTCTTATTGATTTAAAATAGCAATTTTGAAATTTTAGCAGAAATCAGTCCATTTCGTATTTATGTGTATGAAACATTTTGGTCAACCAAACTGACCTCATAATGGGAAAGAGGAAAAAAAGACAAGTGACATTTCCAAAAAATACTTAAAACAATTGAGTCTAAATTCAGAGCAAAAGGATACATCTAAAGCAAAGAGATGAATCAAATTAGATGTTTCATAGACAATATCCCAGTTAACATTTACTAAATTAATTTATTGTGCGATTTTAGTGGGCCAACAACATCTTGAGTTGAGCTAGATGAAAATACATGGAAACTTAAACTGCATGAGGTAAAAAAATATTAATATCTGGCTAGCTCTTCATGAAACACTCATCTCTTAAGAAAAAGCAATACAATTAAAGTCTAATAAGATCCACTTCAGTGGACACTGGCACATTCTTCCTCAAGATCTGATCCTATAACCCTGTGATCAGAGCAAAAAGAATGACCCAATGCTGACCTAAGACAGTAAGATTCAATTTTTAATTCTAACACAAAAGCATTTTACTCATTAATACTGTGTGACAGAAAAACTGTTCACTTTTAGGTTTGTTTTCTACCCGAGACATCAATAGCTTTGCTAAAATTTCTATGTGGTTACTACATTAATAGAAAAGCATTTGTTGAACAATAGAGCTTCTCTGTAAGTGATAATGGTAGGGATATTAGTCTTGCATAAATAGAAAAATTTTAAAAGCTGCAACAGTTATACATTTAGCAGTATGGAAAGTAATTTTAGAAGGCTTATTTCAAAGATTATGAAGTCAGAATGATCTGCTTCGGTTCCCAGAACTTCACTACACGCAGCCTAATGTAATGGAGACTAAATCCAAAGGTTGATTAATTGTATAGTTACATTACACAGCTAGTTATTTCATAGCCAAAACAGCACTTACAATTAAAAATTAACTTCTAATCAGTGGCACAAACTGAGATATAGCAAGGATTTTTCTTGATAGCAATTAGTTACATATATATGAATTCAATGAAAAGTTATGAATTTAACATTCCAAAACCTTTACAGAAGATTCCTCTGACAGATCAGTTCATGAAAATCTGCCATTTATTACATTAGGAAATGATAACTTACCAAAGCTACCCTACTTTTATAAGGTTAGTGACAAACAGGGTTTTTCTAGAAAGTGACCCCACATCTCTTTGTTTTTTATCTGAAATACTGACCTTTAATAAAGAGAGTACAATAGCTAATATCCTATTTCTTTCCTAATTTCTTATTGCTTTTTAGTCACCCTAGAGGCAGTTCAAACTGAATGAAAAACTCTTACCATTGAACTATTTCATGTAACTGTTACAGAAGTTTTCTACACTTACTGTCCATCCTCACTCCATATTGCCATACACCTATCCCCAACCTTCCAGGAGTGACTCGGCAGAGCAGAAGCAGAACTGTCAGAACTTGCAAGAGTTTCCGAAGGTTGTGTTGAAAGGAGATCTTTGGTTAATTCTATGACTTCCTAGAAAAGACAAGAAACCCACAAAGAATAATTTTTCATACTCTGTTACCATGCATATTTTTACCCGAAGCGTACTGGTTTGTTTTGGCTTTTTTTAAGTTACTGTGTTAAATTCATAGCTGATATAAAGTGGACTAAGTTTTTTTTGTTTGGGTTTTTTTTTAATCATTTAACTAAACTCGCTCATTGCCAATGTGGATAAGAGATATGGTCTTCACTGTATTGCAGTGAAATTGCCCATGCCCTCCTCAAAATTTAAAAATGCAGCCCATTATTTTTATAGCATCTCTTTCTAGATGAGTTGTTTATACATAGGTACAAAGACACAGCTAGGCAGTCTAAAGAAAAAAAAAAATCAACAGCGTGACTCAACACATGGCTGCACCTGATGTTGGTTATTGATCAAAAATGACACAACATAGCATAGGACAGCGCTCTAAAGACAAAACATGAATAATGCTTCTATTATCTCTCTAACTGGCAGGTTTCTTCCATCCCTTCCCATTTGGGACTGCCCAGCTATATATATATAGTAATCTCTAAAACACACAACTACAAGCATTTCTAAGTGATGTAGCATTTTTCAGTTTATTCAAAAATATCTGGATTGGCTGAACTGAAGCACCCAGAGCCAGGGTGAAACAGTACCTTCCAAGACTGCCACTCTGTAAAGCCCTCTCCTTTATAGAAAGCATTCATGTGCATACTAAAGAAATTGACTCTCTTAAATCATTTTGATCTAAGTGTTTGTTTTTCTCTAAATTCCCTGACCTTAAGATTTCAGGTCAGACCTTCCCAGCTAACCCAACAAGATAAATAACAAAGTAACAATTTTTTCCCATTCCTTTAAATATTACCCATTCCCAGACAGGAGTGTGCAAAAACCCCTCCCCAACTTCCTGTCAGTGTTTTATTCTCATTCCATGCAATCAAGACCACTGGTTTTCACTAGTGTTAAGTCAAAGGAGCCAGCACCTAAAAGGCCATTTAAACTCTCCATATGAGGCAAAGCCACTCTGCAGTCCTTAAAGAAGAAAAATTCTTTTTTTCTTTCGAGTATCTCAGCATGAACCATTGTCACTCTCCTAACTAACAGTAAATATTTTAATTAGGGCAGGGTTACAGATAAACAGTGTTCAACTGAGAGTCAGTGGAGCCTGAACTTTCCTCCCAGTTTCACATCCCAGCTCTGGGCATACAAAAACTAGCTCAGGAAAAAGCAGTAAAGAAGCTGTTTTCATTCCTCAGGAACCTAAAGGACCATAAGCAGTTCCCAAATAACAAGTTAATACAACATAAACTTACATGCATTTTTATCGGATCGACAATACAACCAGCATGAATGGCCTAACAGTTTGTTTCTATTGCAGCTGTTAATGACTGAATTTCCAACACCTTCCTAACAAAAGTTCTGCTCTTTGTTTTAGAGGAGCTGCTAGTTAATAAGTGCAACAGTAAGCACCATCAGCAGCAACTGGAAGCAGAGAAACATGCTTACAATTACTTCTACTACTTCGGTCTCCATTTTCAGTAATGCTACAACTGAACCAGAACAGATTTTGGTTATCAAGTTACCTAATTTGAGAGCGCTACACAGAACACACAACATTAGCCTAATTTTCCCTCCCGGATGCAAAAACCTCAAACTATTCCTCAACATACAGACAGCTGTGTTCTGCAAATCCAAGAGGCATCATGGTTTGAAGTAGGTCACACACACGCTACCTGAAAGTGAGTATTTCAGCCATGTAGACTACCAGTAATATGAAACTGTTACCTAGTCTTGCCATGTTCATAGACGGCTTATTGTAGACCTCAAATGTGAATAGTTTCAGACAAGTCTACCAAGGATTCTCTGAATTTGATAAAGTCACTTAAACATCAGGCTACAAATAGGAAACTTTTACTGAAAATCTTCATCTGATATTCACATATCATAGTGCTAAGCGCACAAGAAGGAAACATTACTTTTACTGCGACCCATGAAATAGTTGTAAAGAAGCCTTTAACAGAATAGCTCATTTAAAGAAAATTTCTGAGCATGAGTTAGACTCCCACAGCAGCCCAGTACAGCCCAATGGGTTGAACAATATGGCTTGCTGCCACGTCCCCATGACACAAAGGTGCAACCCACAGAGAATACCAGCTAGATTTAACAAAGCTTTTCCTGACCAACCGGTCTTTACAAAGCCAGAGAGGGATCTACGCTGCAGAATGCAACACCCACAGATATCATCTGCAATTACAGAAGATGGCAGCTGCCATCAATTCTACTTGATACAAAAGGTAAGTTTGGGCCTTGGTTGCACAGACACTGTCCTAGAAGCACCTCAGTGACGCAAAAGGTAAAAGCCAAAGTATTTATAAAAAATTATTGTAATATTTATTTTAATCTTGTTACTCAGGAATAAGCTGTGTATACGAAATGCAGTAGCACATCACTATTTATGACAGAAAAAAATGTTTAATTACATTGTAACAATCTTTTTGAACTAATTTGAATGCTATCATTTTGAACTAATTGGAAAGCTATTTAGTTGGGACACTGACGCATGGAACCCATTTTTACAATTGTTAGGTTGGCATATATTAAGTCTGCAAAACATTATGTCATTTTCAAGGTGGAACATATGGATAGCAAACCTTTTGGGGACGAAAGTGTAAAGATCTTCCCCATTCTGTGCAGAAAGCTTTTATAAAAAAGTTTGCAAGTTGTCCTTTCACATCAATGATCTCTGCATATCAAAGCGGAGGTCGTGTTGGTATCGGAAATATCATCCCATATGAGTTTTGCTGTGCATTTTAAAAATATAAAAATATACACATGCTTTTAACAGTGTACAACAAAGGACATTAAGATGATCTATGAAGTGCCTTGTGGGCACAAAGCCTTTGTAATTTAAAAGGCATTCTAAAGATCACTGTTTTGAGGCACTACTCATATTTTGGTTGAGGCATCATTTTTATTGCTCTTATTTCCATGCAGAATAGTGGTTACTGAATCTTGTACTGGGTAGTTTCATATATTTTTAGATCTGATGGCTAAAGCAATCCACAACAGAAATGAAGCAGCATCTTGAACTCTCATGACACATTTTAAGAGTACTGCCGTTTTTTTTATATGCCAGTGTGTCTTTAGAGGCACAAGAATCTAAAAGACCACTTATCAACTTAAAATTAGGCAGGTGGTCTTTCTCTAACCAAACAATACTCTAAGGACCAGAAATGTTTTATCTCTTAAAAGCAGAGTATGCTCTCAAAGGTTTAAAAAACTGCAGCTAGCAAATGAAGAACACAACTCCTTTCCTTTCATATATAAAAACCTTAACACAAGGCTTAGATGTACAACGTATAGTGAACTATACTCTAAAGCTTTTATCATTGCAAATGAATGCAATGAATAAACACATTCCAGATCAAATGATTTGATAACTCAAAAGTAAGCACACAGGCATAATGTTAAGCCCATCAGCCTTCAGCATAGTAAAACCAATGCTTTAAAAAAAATATAAAGAAAAAGAGATACTAAAGAAGCACTGGCATCACTCTGGCTAAAGTTTTTAGTAGAAGAGTTTGCTATATAAATTACTACTTTTTTTACTAATCTACAAGACAAGTTTAGAATAGGCAACTCTTTGTTTGTTTTTTTTCAAACCAACCCTACCATAATTGTATCAAATTCTGGGAAAATAAAATAATAAACCCACCAAGTGTGTATATATATATATATATAGTTACAATGCACACATTTAGGAAGTATGAAACACAGGAAATAGGAAACACCCTAAAGTTTCAGCTACTCACAGCCTCAAGTTCTCACCTGTAAGTCTTTCTTCAGTTTTAGTAAATCTTCATTTTCTGCATTCCCAGATAAGGCAGCCTCAACTTGCTGAAGCTGGGCTTTGTAGCTAGCTAACTGCTTAGCAAGGTCTTCTGACATCTGCAAGAAACATATACATACATACACAATGCATCAAAACAACAGGCTTGCTGCTTTTGAATCACGTCTTGTTGAGCAAGTAAAGTAAAACAATACAAAAAGCTATTAGTAGAATATTAAAAATACAACTAAGTAGCAATAACACACTATCTGAATACAGATAGCTGCTCATCTTAATTTTTGTTCTGTTCAACTCCTCCGAAGAAATTTCTAAAAAATAGAGCTTTAACACGTGCCTGTGGGCGCGCACAGGGAGAACGCGTAACCAGCCAACCAACCAACCTACCGTACTATGCTGCGGCCCTTCAAGCAGCCTCCAACTTACCCACCTCTGTACAAAACCACCATGCAGGACTCTTTTTTTTCCCCTCCAGTGGCCACAAACCACAGCCTTCTGGTTTACACCAGCGAAACCTCAGCGGCACCCGGGGCC
>NW_010142365.1:0-526 GCF_000699245.1 Pterocles gutturalis | reverse complement strand
GGAGAATTTGGGGAAAATTTTGGAAAATTGGGAAAATTGTGGGGAAATGCGGGGAAATGGAGGAAAATTTGGGGGAAATTTTTGGAAAATTTTGGGGAAATGGAGGAAAATTTGGGGGAAATTTTGGGAAATTTGGGGAAATGGGGAGAAATTGGGGGAAAATTTGGGGAAAATTTGGGAATATTTGGGGAAAATTTTGTGAAATTGGGGGAAAATTGTGGGGAATAGTTGGGGAAAATTTTGTGAAATTGGAGGAAAATTGTGGGGAATTTGGGGAAATTTGGGAAAATTTGGGAAAATGAGGGAAATTTGGGGAAATGGAGAAAAAATTGGCGGAAAATTGGGGAAAATTTGGGGAAATTTGAGGAGATGGAGAATTTGGGGAAAATTTTGTGAAATTAGGGGAAAATTGTGGGGAATTCGGGGAAATTTGGGAAAATTTGGGGAAATGGAGGGAAAATTGGGGAAAATTTGGGGAAATTAGAGGAAATGGAGAATTGGGGGAAATTTTGGAAAATTTGGGGAA
>NW_010142364.1:0-542 GCF_000699245.1 Pterocles gutturalis | reverse complement strand
TATCAATTGGTAGAACTGACTCTCTTGAAAGCTATTAATAATAGAATAGTGGAAATATTTCTCACTCTTACCAGTCAGTATCTGTAAATTAATGGACAAGTGTCCCAAGAAGTGGAAGACCTCTTTCTCCAAAGTGTACAGTGTCTTCATGCGAATACTAGTTCCTGGGAACTTGGACAATGCTGCATGTCTTTGGAACCGTTGTATCTTTTGGCATTGGCTGACACCACTGATGATATTTGAAATCTTTTTAGTGTTCTGCTGGTCCAGTTCCTATGTAACCATAGCATAGCATCAGAGCCAATGACCCCTGCCTGCCAGTGGTCTTAATATACACACAGTACCACGGATAGACGTTAAAGTCAAAATTATCCAGTATCATTGTTCTGCATGTGCTCTTTGGAAGAGTGCGGTTGAAGGTGTTTCTGTACTTTCTTGCCTCGTCAGACATCTTTCCACTTCACAAATGTATTAGTCCTCCATGTGAAATCAGTCTATTGTGTGCTACTGTTGATTTATTTCCTGTGGACTAAATATATCTA
>NW_010142363.1:33505-38995 GCF_000699245.1 Pterocles gutturalis | reverse complement strand
TGATGGGACAAGAGGAAATGGTCTCAAGTCGCACCAGGGGATGACTGAATATTAAGAAAAAATTCTTCACCGAAAGGGTTGTCAAGCATTGGAACAGGCTGCCCAAGGAAGTGGTGGAGTCACCATCCCTGGGGGTATTTACAAGACATGTAGATGTGGCACTTGGGGACATGGTTTAGTGGTGGACTTGGCAGTGTTGGGTTAATGGTTGGACTCAATGATCTTAAAGATCGTTTCCAACCTACGTGGTTCTGTGATTCTATGATTTCATTGTTTGTGTGTGTCTTTCCAAGTGACCTTTCCCACATTTTCTGTGCCTGATCATAAGAAGGGTCCCATCCTGAGGAGTTTTGTTCTTAACTCTGATCTGCAGTTTTTTGGAAGCCATTAAAAATGCCATCTCCTGAATTTTACATAATCTTTGAGGACAAGAATTTAGGAAGATTCATAAAAGGAAGTGGAAAATTTTGTGCACATGAGAAATACCCTATTGTCATAATAGACAGCAAAGAGGAATACAGAAGGGATGTTCAGGGTTTAGGACAATCTAATTTAAGCTGATCTTCGGCGATTGGATTGAGGCTTAAAGTGTAAGGAAACGTCCTGTATCCACTGTCACAGGGCTCTTGCACCTTCTGACCGTTGTCACCTGGAGGAGGTGGGTCCATGTTCAGGGTGCTTGCTCTTTGTGAGAAGGCTGTGTCCTTACAGCCCTAAGGGAAAGGCTCAGGGACTGCAGGACTCCATTTCCTAGACACACCGGTGCTTGTTGACCAGGACCACAGTTTTAACAGCACAGCATGGCCAGAGGACTGAAGTGATTTAGGTGGCTGGCTAATCCAGCTGTGCTGGAGCCCCCAGAGTTGTTCTCTGCAGGCTCTAATCCCGTGGGATGCTCCTTGCCTCACTGGCATGCTCACCCTGCTGCCATCAGTTCTCAGCTCAGGGAGACCGCGAGCAAAAGCAAACACAAGGATGAGTCCCTGGGTGGTTATGGGACGTGCTCAGATGCTGAGCTCTCTCCTTCACTGTCCCTGGGTGCCAAGTGGCAGGACTGTGGTGTGCAGCACCTTCAGAAAGTTTTTTTTCTGCAACGGTTCATCATGCAGTGTGGCTTTCCTGATGGAAAAGGGCAGACACTGTGTAGTGTGAGCCACTAGCTCCCCTTAGTCCCATAAAGCCTCCTCCAGCCCAGCCTTGGTCTCACATGGTCCTGCCCACCCGTTGCTGCCCCTGCTGCAGGTGAAAATCAGTGTCCTGGGGAAAACGGTGGGTAGTGCTGAGGTTTGAAGCAAAATAAATCAGGAGCCTGGAGGTCCCAAACCATCTGTGTCTCCCCGTGTCTCCTACACCAGGCAGAAGCCCAGCCATCCTATTAGCCCTCTGCTGCTGGCAGGACTCCCAGATCCCTCCATTTGTGACCAGCCAACATGCCCTTCATTTTTCCCTCTCAACCTTCCTTTAACGTGTTTTGGAGTCCAATGTAAGCACTGCTTCCAGATAAAAGCATCTGCTCCAGATAAAAGCATCAGCTGGAGGCGTCAATGTGATTTCTAAGTACATGAAGAACAGAAAGTGCCTTCAGAGTGGACCCGACCTTCACAGACAGGAGCCAACAGGACCATCAGTGGGTGTGGGGCAAGGCTAGAGGAGGGGGCTGCTGGACCCTGCTGGAGGAAGGGAAGGTGCAGGGGGACCTTCCTTCCGTCCTGCTGGGTCTATCAGGCTTTGAGAGGGCTTGCTGAGGATCAGGTCACCAGAGCAGCCCCGGGGGTGAGAGGAGGCACAGAGCAAGAGGAGGGAGGAGGTGAGGGGGATGAAACAGGGAAAGGCCAGGGGGATCTGTGATATGTCAGTTTTGGGGGTTGGTGATGAGTGTTGGGGTGTGGGAGGGGAGGGAGGCTCCTGCTGACTTCCAAAGCATGTCACTTCTCGCTGGCATCGTGGATGTGTTCAATCCGGGTGACTCCAATGGGAAGGAAGAGTTCCCAGCCCTGTGGCACCCTTCTTGTGTGGCCTTGAGAAAGAAGCACTGCTTGGCTCTGTCTCAGTTCCCAATCTTTAAACGAGGACCTCCACCAAGATCTCATCAGAGTGCCGCGCTGTCAGCTCCAGGGATGAGAGCAGCATCGGGTGGGATCCCTACACCCCATAGCTGGCTGGGGCTGTGCACCCAGCATGGCCAGTCAGGATTTCTCCTCAACAGCCCATCTCCGGGGCCAGCTGCCAGCCTGGCCCATCTCAGAGAGCTGTTCTGGGGTCAGTAAAGGAGACAATGATGCTGCACGAGGGAAGACCCTCTGCTTTCTGGAAGAAGGCGAGGTCTGTATTTGTCACTTAGATGTGGGAAGGTGCCAACTCCCTGCTACCTGCTGGTTCATCAGAGGGTGAGACTTAGCCCTGCCTCTTGCTTTTAGCAGCACCAGCCTCCTGAAGCAGAGGAGTGGGGCAGGGGCAGCTCGCTCTTTTTTTTTTTTTTTTTTTTTTCTTTAAGCTCTCTTCTCTTTCAAATCAATCCCACCCCTCCGCTTCTCTCCCAACACTATGCAGAGTCAGTTCATTACCAAACTGCAGACTCCAAATTCCCTCCCGCGGGACACAATCTCTTCAAAAAGTCCAGAGCCTGTGCTGGGATTCATGTGGTGGGATTCAGTTGTCCCTGAGAAGGGACAGGTCTCCCAAAGTGACAGTGCCACCACCACACCAGGCACCGCTGCTCTGTCGAGGAGGCTGGATGCTGCTCATGCAGACTGTCTGGAGTGGGATCTCTTACTCACTTGAAAGCGGAGGAAAACAGAACATAATAGAGCAAAGAAATGACACTGCAGGTGAGTGACCATGAATCATCCCCACACTCACATTTTCTCCTGCATTATTATACTTTTTAAAAATTAAAGATGGTAATAGGTTACTGTAGTTGAAAATGAGATAATGGGAGATTTGAGGGAGATAAAATTATAATGGTATCCAGGGAGAGAAGGGGATAGGGAGAGAAAATTGAAAGGGATTCATTATGAACTTATCCTCACTTATAAATATTCCCCCGGGTTAGGACCTTATAGTGTTAATAATTAACCAGAATCTTATGAAGGCTAAAATAACTCCAACACACATGAAGATCATCGCTTCAGTATTCAGCATGTGCACAAACCTTGCCCGCTACTCCTCTCAGTTACTGTAGCAACAGTACATCTGCTTTCCACAATATCCTTCATTAATCATTTACACCCAGGGGAAAAAAAAAAAAAAAAGTCTTGGAGGAATGATACCATAGGAGCTATTTCTGCTTGCCTCCTGCCAGTGAGTGGGACCAGCTCTGAACGCAGCCTTTCATCTGCTGTTTACGGCCAAACACCTACGTGGTGCAAGGCAGGGGATGGGTGCTCCACAGTTCTCAGTCCCTCCACAGCTGTGGCGGGTTTGGGTTATTCCCTCATTTTGGTGACGAGAGCAGTGTGACCCCTGGCAGGGGGATCGGGGTCCTCAGAGGGAAGGATAACTGGAGGAGGGATGCACTGACAAAAAGTCTACTTTTCCAGTGCTATTTCTTGCCCACTGCAGGAAAGGAGCTTTTGGGAGGTACCTCGGACAGAACCCTCAGCGAGGCTGGGTGGGCAGGAGGAGGGCTTGCTGCCTTCCCCTGTCTCTGATCCACGTCGTCCTTTGGCAGTTGGGGTGAGATGCAGCACCCCCAGCTGAGCTGCAGCTCATCCACTGAAGCCTCCCTTGCTCAGGAGAAGGGAGGAAGCATCGCTCCTTGCCCTAGGAGACCACAGACAGCAGCATTAACAAGGCAAGCACCCCTCAGCACAGCGGGACAAGCCTCTGCCAGCTGCAGCTCAGCCCAGGGGCAGCCCTGGCCCTGCCGCGGGGACAGCGATCTCCTTCGCCATCCCCTCCTGGTCCATCATCTCAAGGCTGCACCTCGCTACTTTACACAGCATCTCACTGCTTTACACAGCTCCTTCTCAGACTGATCCAGGTTATTTAAAGAGCGCAAATAAACTGGTTATAAATAACTCCTTTTATAATCTTTCCTGGAGTATCCAACATAAGAGAAAATGCATGTTCAGCATCTAGTTGGTACCAGACCCTTGTATTATACTTTCAGTGTAAGAGTATGGCGATGCTTTACCCAACAAACCTCCTGGACCTGGGTGAATTTTGTCTCCAGTTTACTGATGGACAAACTGATGAACGGACAGGCCATGTAACTCTCCCTGATACAGATCACACACCTGAAGGCCAGAAAGACCTCTGGTTTCTCTAGCTGACTGCTCATGCACATTATAATAAAATCATCCCTGGACTTCCTTGAAAAATTACACAAATTATGCTCTTTCAGACATTTTCTCCAGCTATCAGATAGCTTGCATATCTTTTCCGTGTTCTCCCCAGCTAGCCAACATCCATGTGGAAACATGGTCTGCAGGTCTGCATGTGCATCCCAGATGGGCTCACTGCTGTACAGGTGTGACACGTCCCTCTTCGTGCTTCCACCAGACACCTGGGACCAGTCTCTGTGCCACGCTGCTCTCCTCATGACTTGCTTGACCACGGTGCTCCCCAACCTTGTCTGGCTCCAGTTTTCCAGGAGAGACAGCCTAGATGGACATCAGAGCAGAGTGGCAAGGGGAAAGCAGGAATAACATGGGCCACAGCTCTTTTGTAAAGGGTCTCCTGCCAACGCCTTGTCCCTGCAGCCAGAGCAGCATCTTCATCTCATGGCAGAGGAACCAAGCCAAGCCAGCACCAGCCTTGGGCTTGTGGTGCTCCCTGGACACCATTGCCCTGAACATACTAGGAAGGAGTAAGTTCTGGTAGGACCAGACCCCATTAATCCAGGTGTAAGAGACATTATCCCTATGTCTCCTCCTCCCAGCATTCCCTTATCCTGGGATTTTCAGGCAGTTAGCTGGTAGTCACTGACTCTGAAAGTTTCAATCTTACTGCAGCCCAACGGGCCTTAAAGATGAGAAGCAAGCCAGCTACTGGGAGAAGGACTGGGCATATGTTAGAAACACCCTGTTTCTGTAGAAGCAACCTCAGACACCAGCCATTTATCAGGGTGCTTCGATTTCACCGACTCTGAAATTCCAGTGTGGAACTGTTTACAACCTGCTCCACCACAAACCAAACCATTGTGGGTGAGCAGCTCCAGCCAGAGGACCCCGCACTGAGAGCACACCTCTCCAGCACTGTGCTCTGCTCAGACTGACCCCTGACTCGCTCGGTTCCCCTCCCACAAGCTGTTCTTCATCTGCCAGCTGAGCTCACCCGAGCACAGAGCTCTGCTGGTGTCAGGGGCCAGGCTAGAGGCTGCCTGCCATCAGCACGAGCCCTGCACCTGAGAGCATCCCATCCTTCTGGTTCCCTAGCAGGTATCGAGCAGGACTAAGGAAGGGCTGCTATCGGTGGGACTCTGCCTCAGAGTGCTTCTCTATGGGATGCACACAGCTGCAGGAGAACTTGGGTCTGGCTTCCCCCTGT
>NW_010142363.1:16974-33474 GCF_000699245.1 Pterocles gutturalis | reverse complement strand
CTCACCGGCTACAGTCCCAGGTGCTGTAGAGATATTGAAAGGCAGTGAACAGACAGCAATCACATCTAACAACTGGAAGGAGATATCTGGGTCTTGAAATAGTGTCCACCACTCCGCGTTCTGGGCAGACTTCAGACCGTTCTGGTTCTACGGTGTTAACCTACGAAGCCCTAAAAAGCCCCTGCGTGCTATGGGACTGCAAATGCAGCTGATCCCTCTCACTAGCACTCCTTTCCTGCTGCTTTGTGGTTCTCATCATAACAGTATTGATGGGAGGGGACCTCTGGAGCTCTCCAGTCCACCTCCCCCTCAGAGCAGGACAGTTACCAGCACTCCTCAGTCACCCTGCCTGTGTTTCTGTCCACTGAAGACACACGCCCAGCACCCTCTCTCACAAAAAGTCAAGGAGGCAGTGGGAGGAGGGCCTGGCTGGATAAGAAAATTCCTTTGGCGGTTGTAGTGCAATGGCCCTATGGGATGTCCCTGCTATGAAAGCAGTGAAGCACTTGCCATTGACCAGAAGTAGAAGTGTCACCTGGGAGGTGACAGGCCATCCTTCAAAAAAGCCTACCGCTGAGACCGCAGAGGAGCCTCTCATTACAGCAGTGCCTGTAGCTGGAGAAAGGGACCATGACGTGAAACGACGTGACAGCAGATGCCACCCAAAAGGGTTAACCTTTAACCACGTTGCAGCACAGATCAGTCTGCAGGAGGTGAAGGAGGTCGGGTGGGATCATGGGCTGTGGGGTTGTGGGTATCCCTGCCCCACAGAAAGAGTCCCCTTAGGTCTCACCACCATCTCCCGAGTGCACAGCAAGGACAGTGTCCAGGACCAGTGCAGCATCGCAGCACCTCTCCAGTGTCCCATCGGCCTCTAGCAGAAAAGACAGAACCCCTCTTCCCATGAACTTCTGTACTCTATGCCCTGAACAACAGAGAGGTGGATAAAGGGAATCCAACCAAAGCTTCCTAATAAAAGGGATATGCCTCAGCATTTCTTAGCCCTGGGAAGAGTGAACCTGTCTCTACAGCCCAGTGCAGGAGGTGTCAGCAGTATGATGAGGAGGGTTTGCTGCAGAGGACTTGGCAAAAGAGAGTTACCTGTACCTTGCAGGATGTCTCCAGAAGGTTTTCCATTCTCAGCTGCAAGAGTACGCTTGGAGAGGGGAGACTGTCAGGAGCTGGGTGTTTAACCCAGGGGACCAGCACCTTCAGTTCCCTTCGTGGAGACACAAGGCAGCTGAGAGCTGGTGCCAAGGCACCAGGGGAAAGGCAGCAGCACGCTGCCATTTCAGGAAAGCCTTGACTCCCAGGAGCATCCCAGGAACATCCTTCAGCCTTGTGTACCCAGATCCCAGCAGGGAGTTTTGGAGTCAGTTGGACTCATGGTGGAGCAAAGTTCCTCTGCAGCACAGGCAGAGCCAGCCCTTCATCTTCCTTTTTGTTCCTGTCCTTTGGGTGACAGCTCAGCTGTGCAGTGGCAGAATAGGTTAATGGGAAAAGGTGTTCAGGGGTACCTGCCCTGCATCCCAGCAGCATTGCGTGCTGGTTGCTACAGGCAAATGGTCCTCCTGAAATTTTGGAAGCTATTCATTCAACAGCTAGCCCAGAGAAGCCCCTTCTCTGCCATGGCTGCAGGTACAGCGAGTGTTGGTCCCAGCTCTGGACGCATCACCCTGGGCTGAGGGAGGAGAGCACAGTTACACAGAGCATCTCCAGCCCAAGGAGCGCAGCATGGGCTCTGCACGGAGTCACCTAGCCCGTTAATGAGGATAGCAAATTAGACTTCTTTAAATAACCAGGACCTGTTCAGGAAAGAGCGTAAGATCCTCAGATGGCCTGATCTCTGCTTAATCCCTGCAAACAGACACCTCTGATTAGTAGGATTGTCTTTTTCTGGTGGGGGCAGAATGAGGGCTTTGCCTGGCAGGAGCCAAGCAGTGACATCTGGTGCTGTGTTTCCTAAACCCTGAGAGCCGACTTCTCTCCCCAGTTTCATTCTCAACATTCTCACTTTTCCTCCTCATCCCAGCACCAAACCCTCTTCATTAGCATCTGACGTGGAGCACAAGCACGAGCATCTGTACCTCTCCGTCGGTAAGCACAGCCCTGGCACAAGTCATGCTGGGGATCAGGAGGAGCGCTGAGCCTCTGGAAGGGGCAGATGAGGTGGGCAGAGGTGGGCAGGAGTCACTCTTGAGGATGCTTTGTCTGCAAGGGCTGGGTGGGCAGCAGGGCTGTTCTGTGCCCCCCTGCACCAGTGACACAAATTAGAGGAGCCACATCACTGATGCAGAATTCTTGGTTAATGAGCAGGGACACTAATGAATCTGTGTGTTATCTCCATGTGTCCTTGGCCCCTAGGACAGCCCCGGGACACTTTAAGCAAACAAATGAAGGAAACATGTCTATTGGGGCTTGCCATGCACCTGGGCCAGCCCCACCAGAAGGTGTGGATTCAAGACAACTGTACATTCACAGCAGCAATTTATACAGGCTCACCATAAATATTTTTGATGAAGATTTTCTGAAAGATTTGTCAGGGTTTTTATCAAAACCAAAAATGAGATTTCTCTTGGTGGTGTTTTTTTTTTAAATTATTTTTCCAGGCTCATTTTCTTAATGAGATTCTGAAATTTCAACCCTCCCCCAAGATATACGCTGTTCTCTGTGTTGATGAAGATCAGTTTTGGCTGAAAATGATTTTGATGGAAAATGTTCATCTGTCTCTCCAGCAGGGTAAAACCTTAATGGAGCCCCGCAATGCAAAAGTGCTGGCATGACTGAATGCCTTTGCTTTAAGAGGCAGCAAAGAGAAAAGCCCCTGGCAAGGAGGGAAGAGCCCCTTTCAATCCCAGCTGCGTTCTTGTAGCAGCCTGGGAGGGGTAGGAGACCCACCGAAGGAAGAGGGTCCATTTGAACCTCATGAGGTTCAACAAGGCCAAGTGCAAGGTCCTGCAGCTGGATGGGGGCAATCCCCAGTATCAATACAGGCTGGGGGATGAAGGGACTGAGAGCAGACCTGAGGAGAAGGACTTGGGGGTGTTGGGGGATGAGAAGCCCAATATGAGCCTGCAATCGTGTCCTGGGGGCATCCCCAGCAGCGTGAGCAGCAGGGCGAGGGAGGGGATTGTCCCCCTCTGCTCCGCTCTGGTGAGACCCCCCCTGCAGTGCTGCCCCCAGCTCTGGGGTCCTCAGCACAGGACAGACACGGAGCTGCTGGAGCGGGGCCAGGGGAGCCCCGGAGGTGGGCGGAGGCTGGGGGAGCCACCAGCGTTGAGAGAGTTGGGGGTGTGCAGCCTGGAGAAGAGAAGGCTCCGGGGAGACCTTCCAGCACCTTCCAGTGCTGAAAGGGGGCTACAGGAGAGCTGGGGGGGCTCTGGATCAGGGGGTGCAGGGACAGGACGAGGGGGAACGGTTTGAAGCTGCAAGAGGGGAGATGGAGATGAGATGTGAGGAAGAAATGTTTTCCTGTGCGGGGGGTGAGGCAGTGGCCTAGGTTGCCCAGAGAAGCTGTGGATGCTCCATCCCTGGAGGGGTTCAAGGCCAGGCTGGATGAGGCTTTGGGCAACCTGGGCTAGTGGGAGGTGTCCCTGCCCATGGCAGGGGACTGGATGATCTCTAAGGTCCCTTGCAACCCAAACTGTTCTGAAAAAAAAAGAAAATTACAGCTGCTGGGAGCATGAGAGCACCGTGCAGAGCAGCACTGACAGAGCAGCACACCTACAGGAATCAAAGGTGGAAGAGCAGTGGAGCAAGAACAGGATGGTTTTGTGGGAAACCCTGGTCTGAAACAACTGGAGGCATGGTGTGGCATCTGCCAACAGGCAGGGCATCACAAATGCCAATATCACCTCAGACCTGCATCTGAATTGTGAATTAAATAGGTCCGGAAATATGATCAGGCACTGAGACCAACCAGCATGAGCAGACCACACTATCCCGTGAACTTTGCCAGCCCCTGCAGCAGGATGGATGCATCCAAAATTGCCCCAGGAATGCTCCAGCTGCTGATTGTGTCCAGGAGTTGCTTTGGAGAGACCTATCTGGCACAGTCCAAACCCAGGGCCCTTTCTGACAATTTATCAGTGCAGACAATTGCATTTCTAACCCTGGCAAGCGCTGCCAGGCTGTGTTTAGTGTGCCTGCCATGGTCTGCTGCTCTGTAGTACAAGTGAGAACTGAGCGTTTGGTGCCTGGCATTGCTTCATACCAGAGAGGAAGCAAGAACTCATTTTCTGCCATTAGATCCTCTAAGAATACTTTGTAAATGAGAGCTATGTGCTAAAATTCTTGTTCACTGCAAGAGTGATCAGGGGTTGGAACAGGCTGCCCAGGGCAGTGGTGGAGTCACCATCCCTGGAGGGGTTCAAGAAACGTGTAGATGTGGTGCTTCGGGACATGGGTTAGTGGGTTGGGTGGTGTTGGGTTGATGGTTGGACTTGATGATCCTTGAGGTCTTTTCCAACCTTAATGATTCTATGATTCTGTGATTAAAATATACTTTCTGCATGGAGTGGGTAGACAGATCAATTAATCAATCAACTGTTTGCTTAGACGTACAAGCAGACCATGGCCAGCTAAGGCAGAGCGGAGATCAGTGGCAGGTACTGTTGTAGCAATTTTGCATTTGCTGCCATGCGATGGGGCTCTCATTTGCCATTTTTATGCTCATTTGTGCCACATTTGTCAATCCGTTAGCATCACATTGAATACCATTATCAACTGGTTGAATTCATTCTGAACACAGTTTCAGTAAAAATATATTGTATTCATCACACCAAGAGGCTGATGGAGCCGTCTTCCCTTTGGGTAATGTCCTGGACCTCTTCCCATGGAACTTTACCCCTGTTCTCACAGACTATGGGGGTGGATTTGTACCCCAGGCTGGACACAGTCCTTCCCATCTCATCAGCCTGTTCTCAGGGACACGGGTGCAACCTCCCCCAGCCCCTCCACCGCCAGCCAATTACCCCATCAGCCTAGGAAAGGATCTGTGGGGCATGGTGCTATTTCAGGGACTGGACTCAACCACCCAGGGGTCTTTTCCAGGTCTGGGTTCCTAATTAAACCCTTGCCAATTCTAACACCTTCCAAATGGAAAGAGACATCTGCTTTGTCTACTCATGTATCCAGCACACCAGATAATAAGGCAGACAGATTTTACCAATCAGGAATCCCAACACATGGGTTATTTATTATATATTTCCTAGAGATTTTGCTTCAGGGCAGTTGAACTCTATGGCACAATACAGAGTATAAAGTGAGCTAATGCAGTCCAAGCAACTCTTAGAACAAAGGAGCGCAGCCATTTATCTCTTGCTTAGGCATCCTGAAGAAGACCCACTGTAAAGGCAAATACAGTTTGCCCAAGGCTTAGCCACTGCTCATTGATCTACCCCCAGGGCCAGTATCTATTAGCGAGAGGAGAGGATGCTATTGTCTAAATGTGCTGAAACGCATGAGTTGTGGGGAACAAATAAGCAGAGCAGCTCTTCCAACACCAGCTGCTCCCCACCAAGGGAAGGGTCTGTGATCTTCATCCTGGCTGGATGGTCCTGTTACTTGGGGTCTGTTTTTGGAGAAGGTGCTGTGCAGGGCAGGCTGTGGACCCCACACGCTGCCGTGCCTCCAGCACAGGGCTGGCACTGCACCAGGCTTGTGCCGGGTTTTCACTCAGTGTCCTCTCGCCCAAGCTAGAGGATGGGCAAGAGGGCTTCAGGGGGTGGCAAAGGGCCCAGCTCGCCGGCTGGACTGTGCCCACCTGGCAGGGATGGCTCCAGAACAGTGCCACTGCCTTCATCCCGATGCTCCCAGCCATCGGGCACGGGAGGGAGGAGGGAGCTGTCTGTTTGTATATTTTACACTGTAACCTTTTGGGGTGGAAAATAGCTCTAAGCGCCAAAGAGGAGAATTAAAGTGCATTTTAATGATATGCGTCTTATGTCTGAGTGAGCATTTCGGATTACAATATCATTTGGGTCCATGTGATGAAATCCAGCCAGTGAAAAATCTCCCATCATCTCTTTCTACATTAATACGCATATTTGTGTTTTAGAGCTTAAATTTAACTGTTATGTTCTTTCAAAAGTAATTAAACTAGGCTTCAAATGAGGAAATAACCTGATGTACTCTCTGCCCGCCAACCACACATGAATATTAAAGTGGTCAGAAACAGATCTATTTGTGAAAAAAATTATAAATTAATTAAATGCAGTTTTCCTTCCCTGCAGCTTCATTCAACCTTTATATCAAAAACGACATGAAATGCATCTGTGTTCATTTGTTTAAAAAAATCCTTTGAACACACCTCCATCTCCATTTAAATTAAAAAATGACTTCGCACAAAGAATAACAAAAAGCCTTCTGTGCAGGAATACAATGAGTAATGAACTTCAAATCATATCTGCATGAAAGATTGTCAAGTTGGATATTGTTTTTCCATATGACCTGGTTTTTTCTAATTATTGTATTTTTCCTGGCTCTGATTTTATAAACAGTGGCACCTCTCCCCTTAGCTGGCTTAAAAAGATGTTTGTTTAATCTTTGACATTTCCTATTCCACAGGCTTCTTTGCAATTATCACACAATAGAGCCTTGTTGGTCTCAGTTTAATTAAACACAATTACTGAGCTTTAAGTAGCAGAGGCAGCGACACTTTATAAAGTTCCAACCCAAACATTTCCTTTTCTGCTTGAAAAATAATACAGTGTCAGTAAATAATTAAAACATACAAATCATCAGAATTAATTAGCATCTTAACACTTTTAAGTGCTTACGAGTCTGTATTTCTGGACATCTCATTTGAAATGCTTTTTGGACACTGCTAGAATCTGCAAGCAGCTTTTTGGTGATATTCTCCAGGGTCACGGACAGAGACCTTCACCTTTCTCAGCAGCCGGGTGAGGAGTTAAATCCCGGCAGTGTGTCACAAGGTCACCTGCGATATGAAATCCTCCATTCCCCATCTTCTCTGAATATGCAAAGCGAGCTCCTGCGCCAGCACAGCCGCCCCACCCCGGAGTGTTTGGCAGCGTCTTGCAAACTGAGTCCTGTAGGAACCAACCCTGTGCCACTGCAACTCAGATCCGCGCTGATTTTCTGGTTTCTCCATGAAAAAAAATGAAAGATGTGCATCCATTCCCAAACAGTGCTGTATCAGCCATAGCTGGGAAGGCTCAGAGAGGCTTTTCTCTTCACCTCACCTTCCCTGCATGGACTGGAGACCTCCAGCACCGCTCCAGTGCTGGCTCCGCAGCATGCTGGGCTTCCAGTCACTTATTTCTATGCAGTTCACATGCGCCTGTATAGTAATCTGTCAATATTCAGTGCGGTCATTCCCACACACCGGCCCATCAATATTTATTGCAGTAATTTCCACCCATCTGAATAATAGAAATTGCAGATGAAAAAGCCGGTCAGCAGCAGCGACAGGAAGGAAATTGAGTGTCGCAGTTCTCAGTCGAGTGCCTGGAAGAGGCTGCTCTCGACTTGAAATGTAGCCTTGTGCCTTTCATCCCATTACACCTACTTGCTCCAAACCGGTTCTTTTTCCTCTTTCATGAGTACACTTTTCAAATTATAATGGGCTGGTATCATGACCTTGCTGAAGCAGAGACAGCCGTGCTAAAAATATTTATGCTTTTCATCTTTGCTTCCAAGTCCCAAACGGTTTTGCTGGTTTTCTCTGAACATTTCAAGCATACTGATATCATTATAGAAATGAACTTGCCCCTTTCTGGCTATAATATGATAAACCGCAGCATGTGCATGCAAATTTTTTATTTCATAACCATTTTGGCTATGTGGCACCCAGGCAGCCCCTCTCTGCCCATCAGACTGGAGCATCATGTGGCAGACAAGTGACTTATTCAGGATGCCATGGCAGATCCATGAACAGAGCCCCAGATGTCCACAACCCAGTGTGGTCCTCAACATGCTCACACCTTCACTGAACATGTGGATGTAGGAAATGCATCTCGTACCCTGCTCCTGTCTAAGCTAGATCTTACCCCACTGCACTGGCCAGTCAGAGGGGTTGAGGGCTATCGTACCTACGACACCAGCTTTGGAAATCTGGCAGAGCCGAGAACATGGTGCACAGCCAGCCCCAGGCATCCTCTGCACTCCAGGGACATTCAGGACCAGAAACCTGGATGTTCGAGACCACCTGAGGAACCTGAAAATACATAATTCTACGGGACCCAACAAGATGTATCCCAGAGTCCTGAGGGAATTGGCTGATGTAGTTGCCAAGCCACTCTCCATCATATTTGAAAACTCATAGCAGTCAGGTGAAGTCCCTGGTGACTGGACAAAGGGAAACATTGCACCCATTTTTAAAAGGGTTGCAAGGAGGACCCTGGAAACTACCGATCTGTCAGCCTCACCTCTGTGCCTGGGAAGATCATGGAACAGATCCTCCTAGAAGCTACGGTAAGGCCCATGGAGGACAAGGAGATGATTCAAGACAGCCAGCATGGCTTCACCAAGGACAAGTCCTGCCTGACCAACCTACTGGCCTTCTATGATGGAAGGAGCAAGACAGGGTACAGAGATGGTGCACAGTTACAGATAGCTTCCACCTGCCTGTAGGATCATGATGGGTATAGAGATGGTGGGTGGTGTGGAGCTCCCTTTGTCCCTTCCAGCTGCCTACAGGAACACAACAGGGTACAGAGATGGTGGGTGGTGTGGAGCTCCCTTTGTGCACAGCTACAGAGAGCTTCCAGCTGCCTGTATGACCATAACAGGGTGCAGACTAGAGCCATGTGTGTTTCCTTATCTTAAGGTCAATGTCCTTGTAAAAAGTTGCAACCATCTCTAGCTGAGTAGTAGAGTAAGGAGAGTTCAGGCAAGTGCCATGATCCAGTCATGTTCCTGTCTGGGGATCTGGCTGTCAAAGACAGGAGGATCAAAGAACAGAGCAGCCACCCCAGCCATTGCCATGGGCAGCCCCTGCCTCCCTGCCCGGGTCTCTCCCAGCCTCATGTCAAGGCTGTCCACCCCATATATCCCTGACAGACAGGAGACACCCATCCTGGGCTAACCATGTCACCAACCATGTCACCAACCCCACTGCAACATGGGCACCACCAATGTTTTCTCCTCTGTGACCTGGACGCTAGGGCTGGTGCCAGGAGCTCAGGTGTGGCCCAGCCCTTGGCTACCTGGGGACAAAGGGTGCACGGCTTTGCCATGGCTGTAGGGAGCCTCGACTACCCAGCCATGAGTTGATGGGGACATTACTCGGACTGGCTAGTGCCACTTGAGCATGGACCTAGTGCTGGCTCCTGTGTCCATGGCCCTCCAAAGCCAACACACCTTTGCTTGGTCCCTTGTGGTGCTTACAGATGTGTCACAGCTGGACTGCAGGTAGCAGCGAGGACGTGCCCGATGACCAGCAGCACAGGCTGTGCTGTGTGTGTGAGCTCAAGCTGGGTGTCTCAGTGCTGCGTGGCAAAGCTCTGCATGAGGTGGAATGGGGGTCAAGCTCCAGGACTTTCTGATACACCCATCATCATCCTCAGGCCCTGGAGCAAAATGTTATACCTCTGCTGGAAAACTGACTGTGGCCCTGCACGCCTCCTGAGACAGCAGATAAAGCTCCTCTGGGAGCATCTCCTGTTCAACCAGCGGTTGTCCCCTGCAGCACACGGCTCTGGGCTGATGCCTGCCAGGCGAGGAAGGAGCTATGGGTACCTTCCTCCTCACACAGTCATCTGGAGTCAGACCCTGTCAGTACATCAGGCATGGTGGGATGCTGGGCGACAGTGATGCAGCAGGACTAAGCTCTTGCTTGCAGGGTTGTCTCTATGAGGTGCTCCACAGCAATCGACCACTCATTGCCTTGGGATGGCACATGCACCATGAGGATATAGACTTGCCCTTTTCTCTGCATAGCCACCCACCACTCAGGTTTTTCTCTGCCAGTCCTGGCACAGGAACAGGGAAATCCATCCTGCTTCTACCCCAGTGATTGACTTTTTTACATTGAACGGGAAAGGCTCCACAGAGGCAACAGAGCTTTTGTCAGAGCACATCCCAGCCTACGAAAAAAGCTGCATCTGAGACATTTCCAGCTCTAACCTCTGGACAAGTCTTCCAGGAGGATTTCATCCCCTGGGATGATGACAGCATGGGTGGTCCTGTATCAGAGGTAATCACAGCAGGGTCCTTTTTGTCGTACTTTGGGGAAATCTCAGCCTTTCAGATAGGAAAGGTGGGCATTAGCATCTCAGTCACTCAGGGTAAAACCGGTGATACAGAACCAACAATACAGTTCTTGTCTACTGTGGAGTCCAGCAAAAAGCTTTGAAAAGGAGGCAATGTTTTCCTTAGATAAGTGACAATAGTCTGGGTATAATGTGCAGCCAATTCAATACTCAGCAGGTTTATGTCTATAGCAGGTGTTTGTTTAAGAGAGATTTCACAGTACAGAGAGAGGTAAATAGCAGATTTCTTCCTTTAATGGGCCTCAGGCTCATTAAATTACATTTCACTTTCTCGTGCACAAGGTTTTTATTCATTAAAGGGATTCACTCTATTTCCAAGGGTGTTCTTTTCTCCTTTATTGACAATTCACCTAATGTGTTGAAAGTTGTGCATCTGGATGGGGGACAGGCAGTTGCTGTGCCTCTGCTTCCAGCCTGGGTGCACTTTCTACCTCCACAAGTGGCTCCTCTCACACTGAAAACATGCAACTTGACAGATTTCATGTTTTCCAGATTCAGTTTTTTCTGAAAAACAAATTCAATGTTATCTGGATTCATTCTCTTCTGAAAAAAAAAAAAAAAGTGTCTTCAAAAGGCTGCATTTTTCAACCTCTAAACAGGCATGTCATTGCACCTGGCAGACCCAGAAAGGCATGGAATTTGCTTTTGAGATGAACCAGCTTATAAAATTCAAAAATCTCTGCAAAACTTTGAATTCTGTTTATTTTTTTTCCCCCCACATTGATCATTTTCTTCTCTTGCCTCCAAAATCTGTGCATGAGCCTGTTTCTTCAGGACAGGTCCCTGTGCAAGGGGACAGTCCCCACGGGGAAGGTGCACACAGGAGGAATTGTCAAGAAAGAGCCACGAAATAAGGTAACCATCAAACACTGGAGGAGGTAGTAAATACCCTCAGACATGTCATTTGGGCTTTTTTTTAATCTCTTAAACTTACAGTTCTTTCACAGGAGACTGCCCTTTCCCACACTCGGTCGACTTGAACCTGTTGATCTGAGCCAGCCCAGACCCACGGGTTATCCCACGTGTTTATTTGCACACGCGTGACTCAGGTGTCGAGATCAACAGAGGACAGGGGTGAACCTTTGTCTCTGGTGTGTGGGACACACCATATTGTTCCAGCATCTCTCCTCAGAGGTCTGGGATTTACAAAGCCGAGAGACTCCCATCCACAGCCCTTCTCCTTAATGACAGGGGCGATGGCTTCCCGCACCACCCCAAAGCAGCTCTGGTGCTGACAGCTGAAGCCAGCCTTGGCGTGGACCAGAGGAGACCATCTCCTCTCCAGCCCCACCGCAAGGCAGGCAGCCTGCACAGCCATGGGATGGGTCACAAAGTCCTTGACTCCCCCCACTAAAACACTTGCAGCTACACAGTAAGGACCAGGCAGGGTTTGAGGCCAGCTGCCCTGGCAGGATTTGTCCATCGGAAAATCCAGATGTAGCCCCTGCATACTGGAGGTCCTCTCCACTCCCCTCCTCTTTTCCATCACCCCCACTCCGACCAGCTCCTGCTGTTTCTGCTCCTTCAGGCTAATTTAAAGAGAGACCATGAAGGCTCCTCATTCCTGGTCTCCTAATTGTCTCACGCTCATAAGGTCGTGATGGGATTTGCTGAACTGACAGGCAGCTGTACGGTGGGAATTAAAAACAGCTCAGGGTCCACTAGCACAGACCACTCCAGAGACATAACCTGGGTAAACACGGGAGGCTGTTGGAAAATGTTGCATCTTTTGCTGCTATCATAATGAATTTTACTGATAAAGAGTTCAGCTCAAATGCCTTATTCCCCTGAGACCTGTATCATGATTTTTTTAACTGACTTGCAACCCAGCAAGAGCTCCAGACACATCACTTGAATGCAGTGTGTGAACGATGGCACAGCTCCGGAACCTTGAGCCACAAGGGGAGTGTGGAAGCACAGGTGTCTTGCTCAGATGATGGGCTTGCTAAAGTCTCTGGCTTCACACTAACGAAGAAAAGATCAGATGCAGCCGTTCACCCATACCGTCTGCAGCTCAGTTCAGTGGGATAAGGGTGTTTCCTCCGAGAAAAAAGCAGTGACCTAGGAAGAGAGCTTTGAATTAATGGCTATATAATTTGACAATGGGATTTGAAAGTTCCTGATCAAAGAGAGATTAATGATCCAGATAAAAACAAACAAACAAACAAAAAAATAACCAAAACCCTAAAGAAGCAGATGCTTCATGTTTACGCACTTGGCAGAGCTGTGAAACCAGGCAGGAACACCCCTGCATCAGCTCCAGTACAGGGCCCTGAAGGAGGCCTGGGGCTAGCACAGTCTCCACCACCAGCAAATAAACTCAGTGATTTAATAAAAAGTTCAAGCAGCATTTCTTTTGTGTCCTTTATAACAGAATTTATGATTAGTTTGCTGTCTTAAATTAGTCACAACTTCAGGCCCGTGGGAAGCAGATAAATACTCCAGCAGACACATTGTGATGGCATCATCTCTTCTGGTGGGATGCTCTGTTCTTTCCCACCAAATGTCAGGGTTTCCCAGGCTCAGAGTTCCTGCACAGAAGAGCTTTGCAGGTTATTTGTGATAAGAAAAAACAAAAAAAAGGTTTGCCCCATTCTTTCTTCCTGAAGAAGAAAAGCCTGGAAAAAAGCCTTGTAAGAATAAAATCTAAAGATGAGAATTAAGAGGATGGCTGACTTAGCTCTTCCATCTAAAGCACTTTCTCATTTGAACACATTTGAGTTTGGTTTTTTTTTTCTTCAAAGCTAAAAGGCAACAACAAAATAAAAGTTAATGATTTTTTTGAGGTCAAATAAACCATTTATTTCCACTTACCCCTGAGACTCTCAGTTTTGTGTCAAGCAGTTGACAGCGATTCCAAATTGAGAAATATTTATCTTGAAATAACATACTCATTTTTTTTAAACACACATAACCTCTATAACAACACAAACTCTGGGTTGGCTTCTCCTTCACTCCCTTCTGTGCCTTCTTGCTGAATGAGGCACCGCTCATACCTGGGCACTGCCCAACCACCCGACAGAGCCCCCACGGCTGACCACAGCCTGCCCTTCCATGCAGCAACCGAGCTCAAAGTCTCCATGGACTGTAGACTCTGGGCCAGGCTTTCAGCTGCTGGAAAGGATGGAGCCACACTAAGCACATGCCTGCACAGATCTGGGGATTCATCAGTCTGTTTAGGTTGAAAAATCACGGGAAAACTTAAGAGAACACAAAGATTTTCTATTTTTTAAATTGCTTCCACTTTTTTTTTTCCCTTTTGCTTTATTTTTGGCTTTTTTGTTTCGTATTCACTCAAAGCAAAATTATTTTCCCAAGTTTTGCAGCTCAGCCAAACAAATGAATTAATAAAGCTCTAATTATTTGCATCTCACAAAAAGTCTTTGATCCAGAGCAGTGACCTCAAGCTGATGGATGCACAGGCTGTCAGTGATCTACTCCTCTCAAGACAGTTCCCGTGAAATCCCCCTTGTTCACTGTGACCCCCTCATGTGACAAAGAACCTTCTCATCGTTGTCCAACACTGCCAAACAGAGATGTCTTTATGTAGGAAACCCTCTACATTGGAGATGCAAAGCCAGCCATGATACCAACCTCCCTCAGTCAGGAGGTAGGTCATGGGGTCTTCAAGACCAGCAATGGTTATGGCAGCTTCAGAGGTTCAAAATCTGAAAATCTAGTGGCAAAATCATTAAATGGATTGCAAATCCCCTCTGTATTTTCCCACGCCTGCCCCTACTAACCTCTGTGAGTACGGAAAGCACCATGAGGCTTCGGCTCCATCGAGGAAATTCCCACACCTACAGTGGGGTGACACGGCCAGGATGGTAGTTTCACAGTTGGAAGGGTATTGCTTCACTGGGAAGTGCTTCTGCATTGGGAGGATATTACTTCAGAGCTTCTTATGAAGTTAGACTCTTACTCTGATTTTAAAAGATAAAACACGTGAATAATCAGGAACCAAAGCTTTAAATAGACCCAAAATGTCTGAAGTGATGAAATCACAGGGAGAAACACAACATCATCAGCTTTTACCAGTGCTCCTGCACCCGAGTCAGAAAACTCAAGGGACCGAAATGACTTCATATGTCATGCCATGCCCAGAGCACCAGGCGTCTGTGGGGGGCCCTCGGCTGTGTCGGCTGCAGCATGGCCATTTCTGCATTTCTGTTTGAGTCACTACTGGTGACACAGGGAAAGGCTGTGCCGTGGCGTCAGGTATCGCCCTTTATTCTTGACGTCAGTGGAGATATTTCCAGGATGAGCATGGCTTTCTCTTAACCTTCATGTAGTCACAGATTGCAAGGCCAAAAGACAATGTCTTGACCAGCTAGCCTGGCTTCCTGCTAGCACAAGTTCACAGTGCTCTTCTGGATTCATTTTGGAAAATATACAGAACTATTCACATTTGATTTACAGCTAAGGACCAGAGATCCAGGCACCAGCTGTTCTGAATAACAACTTTGAGTCTAAATGGATGTGAATTAGATGCAAAACCTAGTGCTGTCTTTAGCAACAGCTAAAACAGAACATGCTGTTTACAGCTCTGAGATATTTTATCTAAACATAGTATTTCCAGTGCTTTTACTTACATCAGGGATCCTAAACCTGTCTGGTATTTAATTTCACAATGGTTGTACTAATATTTTGTGAGTCAGACTGTACTCCCGCAAAGGGTTCCTGCCCGTGTGCGGTGCGTACCTGCCTCAACCCCGCGCTCAGGAGCTGGGGGAGCACAGCCAACTGTACGCCACAGCTGTCGCCTCAATAATCTGCATTTTACAGGCCACCTGATTAGTTGTCTGTGGGGTTTGCTAGCCTGCCACACCACGCATTTGCTTCATCTTGGGGAAAGGAAAAAAAAAAAATTAATGTGCAAACAGTGCCTGAAGTGCCTACGTCATGTTATCTCAGAGAAGCAAAGCAATATCTGCAGCCTGACACAGAGAAATAAACATAGGCTTTTCTCTCTGCCACAGACTCTGCAGGATGCCCAAATCCCGGAGCGCTGCCCCCGCGCAGGGGGATTTCACCCAGTAACAGCATTAGTGCTGCACCCCCTCCCAGCACTGCTCACCGGGAAAGGTCAGTCAAGGCACTAATCCCAGGGCAAACAGTGGCAAAATGTGTCCCAGGCTAGTGAGTGCAGCTTATCTGTGTTTGTGAAGAGGCATCACCTTGCTGGTCAGGGTGTTGTATCTGCACTGAATACAAGATATATTTTATATTATTTCCCTCCTTTCTCTTCCTTGTTCACCAATGCATTTGTTAATACACAGGGTAAATGTTTCCCCCCGCAAAGATGACTGTGTAACAGATGCTGAAGACTCGCAGAGCCTTTTCCTATCATGCCAGCTCTCCAGCAAGGGATCTCCTGGCCCCCCGAGCCCAGGCTGCTGTGCGCTCACACCAGCACGTTCTCAGACCTGCACTGGGAATGACTCCCTGCTGCCAGTCTGCCCAGTATGAGAAGAGCTCACTGCCACCTTCCCTGCACCTACCAGCACATCACCTGGAGAGAAATAGAAACCAAGCCTCTGAAAGCTGATACATGCTGTGAGGAGATTGATCCAAATGGGAAAGATGGACATAGGAGATGTCTCCACACAACAGGGGTTGGATCAAGCATCTCAGCTTGTCCCCAGTCCTGGGCCATGGCATCCCACAATCTAAGGTCATTCATTTTGGCACAAGGGGAGGACAGGAAATGCTGTGCTGAGATGCCAAGAAGGAAGCTGGCACCTGGAGAAGTGGGTGCTCAGCTGCACCTTCTCCAGTCCCAGTATTTTCCTACTTAGGGTGCATAATATTGACCAAAAAATGACCATGCACCCTGCTATCCTTGGCAGAGGCATCCCAGGTCAAGGCTGCGTTCAGGTCTTCTGTGCACCCTGGGTTCTGCAGCAGCCTACGGAGGAGACGCTGGGAGATCGACACGAAAGACCTGCTGCTTCTGTAGAGCTGGAGGAGCCTGCCACACCGCTGGGATCATACACACCTATGGCCTGGGCAGGCTGCCCAGATAGGATGCTATTTGTGTTAAGCCTCTCTGGTGAGCTGATTAACAGGAATCTGGGGTGGGGGAGAAGACAGCTGGTGGGCTGCAGGATGCCTGGGACTTCTAGGGATGTTCTTGCTGTGACCTGGCACAGTAACTGCCTCCCGTCAGGCTGGCTTCAACGCAGAGAGTTGCTGGATTGCAACAGGACTCGCTCTGTCCCCTGGTCCCTAGAAATCTCTTTCCTGTCACCACCCAGCTGCCTTC
>NW_010142363.1:8305-16943 GCF_000699245.1 Pterocles gutturalis | reverse complement strand
TCCTGCTCCGTGCGCTCCTTTGCACCCCCTGCCAGAGCACAGGTCAGAGACACTCAGCACGACACACACCCCATGCTCACGACCCCACGTGCGTCTGCATCTCCCTTCTGCCCTGAAAAGCGAGTCAGCGGGGTCTGAAGGACAGGTTGGTCCAAGAAGAGACCTGGGACGAAGTGACAAGCCAGGGCAGCCAGTGAGCCCTGGATGCTCAGGACGATGGAGTTTTGGGGTAACACTGCTCAGAGGACCTGGTGGTGTAGGCACTGGCTGCGGCACCAGGTCCCCATGTGTCCTCACAAGATATCGGCACCGTGTTGTATTAGTTGTGGTCACTGTGCAGTGACTTGGGGTAGGACGAGTTCACGTAAGCAGGAGTGTTCATCAGTCCACTGAAGGTAAACTTTGGGTAGGTTTGAAATGTTTGCTTTAGTCGGTCAGGATTAAATTTGGTTTCAGTCAGGATTAAATTTGGCTGAATTCCAACAATCAAAATTTGAATTACAACAGTTTATTTAAAAATCCAATTTTCAAGTCCTTTTGGTTGCTAAGAATGGCTTGCACAAGCCCAGAATAAGTGGCTGCAAAATCAAGTGTAAAATAAAAGTCCCTTGGATTCCTGCCTTATCAGAAACAATCTCAGCTGACTGCTGGCTTTCAGCCTGGAGATTGGTAACACCTCATGGGTACCGGAAAGCATAGTGTGGACAGAAAACAAAATCCATTATAAGAATGCATTCAGCGCACTACAAAACAAATGAAGATGAAATAGCCACCAGGATAAGGAGAAAAAGATGGAATTGCTGAAGTATATTTGAAGCAAATATATAGGCTGAAGATCTCACAGGTCCTTTACTAGATGGAAATGATCAGGTTGTCACTAACAGTCTCCTGGGCTTAACACAGCTACAAGGAATTCAATAAACTGCTTTGTTAATATCTGGAAAGAAAGTGGGAGATGCTTTCCCACCAAGCTGAGATAACAGAGAAGTGTGTGCTCCACCCCTGAGAGAAGGAGGGTGTTAAACTGTAATTGAGAAAAAACAAAGTTTAATTGATTGCTTGAAAACTTCAAAGTTAAACAGCCCCAATAACCTGCAACCAAGGGTCTGGAAGGGGATGCTCTCATAGGATGATGATATTTTTAATAAATCTAGAGATGCCATGAAAGATTTACAAGGCTGGGAAGAAAACAAATGCTATGGCAGTCTTCACATAAGATCAGCAGGGAGCCATGAGATAATTAGAGAGCTGTCACCCTGCTATAAACACCAGGGAAACCCCAGGAATGGCTGTCACGTACTCAGAGATGGCTGTGCAGCTGGTCACATACCACCATTAACGACACTCAGTAAACAGGGTTTTCAAAATAATACAGTAAGTTCCTGAAAAACTGCCTCGTGGTGAAACAGGTGAGATGTTCGGTGTATGTACTTTTATCTATGAACAGGCTGAAGGGTGAATTGAGGGTACTGCAAAGAGAGAAGCTGTGAGATTTGCCTGTGAGCCAAAGCTGGAAAAGCCCAAAGCGGAAATAAGTTGCAATTAAGAGTGCAAATAACCAACCTCAGAAGTACTTGATTTTGGTTTGTGCTGCATTTCCCAGCAGGTAATACAAGGATTGCCAGGCTTTAAACAGCGTGCCAGATGCACTTGGCTCCAGGAAAGACCTGGGAGAATCCATGAGCTGATATTCGAGCAGTCACACGAGGAACTGGACTCATCTCTACTGGTCTTGATATCTATGGAGTTCTTCCAGAAATGTCCTCCACTGAAAGGTTGAGCAGATCTTCAACAGATTTATTGCAGTATTAGAGAAGTGAGTGTTCGTACTCCATACCTTAATATATCACCTTCTATAACAAACCCACAATTAATTAGACTTACTATAAGACTTCTTATCTTTAAACCTTACAGAACACAGAGAAAATAAACTGACCAAAACAAGATGATTTCACAATCTATTTCATAGAAAAATAAGTAATTGAAACTGGCAAGAAACTGGAGAAGTTTCCTAAATCAGGCAGAAACCACTAACTATGAAAATAAAAATTAATCCTATGGCAATTGCAATGCATTTCAGGGCAGAGTTAATCAGTTTGGTTGCAGTGTCCATGGTGGCACCGACCGGCCAGGCTGTAGTGGGGCTGCTGGTGCCACGTGCGGGCAGGGGAGATGGCCGGTCCATCGCTCCGAGCTGTGTTTGACAGCCTCTTCGCAAATGAAACTGCTGTTTGCTCTGGCTTAGGGCAAGCTGGAAAATACTGATTCACAAAACCCCACATTTCTTCTTGGAAAAGTCTCAGTTTGGGGAAAGCTGTCCAGTTCACGGGTGGCCCTGGGGCTGCCAGGGCTGCAGGTCTGGGGGCAGCAGCTGGCTGCCTCAGCCCCGGCGCAAAGCCTCATCTTCTGGCCCCATTGCAACCAGCTGGGTCACCTCTGACTGGGGACACTGGGACTCCCCCAGGCACTGGGGAACTGAGCTTAGGCAGCTGTTAGCTCTTAGCAGTGATGCTGATGGACAGCTGTCAATCTCACAGCCCTGGAAATGTCTGGAGCCTTCCCCATTAAAAGGAAATGTAGAAAAGTTTCAGTTTCAGCCCGGTTCAACTGAAACCGAATTTCAACTACCCCAAATATTCATTTTCTTGGAAATCACACTTTCTGACCAAGTTTCAATTCCTTTTTTAGAAGGTGACTAAAGCTGTGGAGTTGGTGTCGTCAGCGGTCAGCAGCCACGATTCTCCCCATGGCTGGAGCCAACCAGCAACACACCCAGCTGCCCTGGAATGGGGACCATCGGCATTTCTGAGCAGGTGAAATTTAGAATCATAGAATCATAGAATCATTAAGGTTGGAAAAGACCTCAAGGATCATCAAGTCGAACCCAACACCACCTAACTCACCAAACCATGTCCCGAAGCACCACATCTACATGTTCCTTGAACAACTCCAGGACTCCTACAAGCAGGAAACAAAATATTTGCATAAAACCCACTTCCCCTACACCTGTGTTATTACTGCCTGGAATGATGAAACACTGCCCTATTTCCATCACAATCAACGTGCTTAAAGAAATGGCCCAGAAGTACTCAGGACTCTGAACACTTGTGACAGCACTGATAGGATCAGCAGGACAGCTAAACCCTTGAGGCTCTGAGAAGAGAAGCAACGAGTTTTTCTATATATATTTATTTCTGCCCTTCCTTATAACTTTCGCTGCATTTCTCCACCGTGAGGACAGAGCTGTTAATCTTATTAAATTTTAAAAAGGGAACCTAAGTCCTACTAATTGCCTACTCCTATGCAAAAAGAAATTGCAAAATCATGTGGCATTTAGTATCTGCATGGACTCCCTTCTGAAGTTGTTAAAGCTCCAGGCTAAAATTATTTTCAAGATCACATGACAAATATATAACCAGAGAAGAAGAACTCAGGTTAAATCCATCTTCACTAGGGCCACACAGCTGCTTGTAACTGCTGCAATCCATTGGTTTTTCAACCTCTTATTTTATTATACGTTGTATTGGTTTATTAGCTGTCGTGCCAGGCCTCAGGTCAGTGGAGACACACTCAGCTGTGAACCTCAGGAGTGGGCTCCAGAGCTGCCCTCACTTCTCCTGCCTGCTCTTGTTGGTTTGTCAGCAGCAGGTTTCTCTGCCTGGGCTGCTGCTGGTTCCCAAATGGCTTTTACATTTTCTCCTCGTTTTTTGTCTCCTTTCCCCAACCCTGCAGCTGGGTGCTACGTCAGGTCTAAAAGTGCCAAATTAGCATTTTCAGCTGTGCAAAATAATGTCAGTCATAGAATAGTGTTCAAGAAAAAAAAAAGAAAAGAAACACGAGAGCAACAGGAGCAACAGCAGACATGACCGAGTGCAGAAACTCTCTGTTTCAGTTCAGCTGTCAGAGCACAACATGAACTTCCACTTTCCAAGAAGCTGGAGAATGTCCCTGTATTACCTCTCTACAAAGGCATTAAAATGATGCTTCACCTCCTGAAGACCCTGTTTCCCTGGTTCTGAGTTGTCCCTGTCCCCAAAAATGTGAGAAACCAAGCACAAGAGGAACTATAGGAAAGAAAACAAACATTTGCTCTAGCTGTTGCACAGCATGTTCCTGGCCAGCCTTGTAGATTGCCAACAAAATACAAATTAAATGCATTTACTGCCATTCCTGCAGCTGAGCAAAGGAGCTGGCAAACAGGTCCCTCTGCTGCAATGCTCCCCTGCCCATGCTGTCATTAGCAGGCTCCTCAGGGACGAGCTCTGCTTCAAGGCGCACCCAGGGGTACGTGGGTGAGACAAGGAGGCATTGGTAGTACATCGGTGCATTGGCCATCGGTCTGTCATCTGCAACGGAGACCCTGGCAGAGCCATCGCAGCTTGGCCAGATCTAAGGGGTCTGCTCCCAGGGGAGCTCCAGAGTGTGTCACCTGCGCTGGTGTGGCATGTTCCAGCATGGCACTCACCGGCGTGGCACGCACCAGTATGGCATCCCCCAGCATGGCACTCACCAGTATGGCACCCACCGCCATGGCACCCACTGGCATGGCACCCACCACCATGGCACTCACCAGTATGGCATCCCCCAGCATGGCACTCACCAGTATGGCACCCACCGCCATGGCACCCACTGGCATGGCACCCACCACCATGGCACTCACCAGTATGGCATCCCCCAGCATGGCACTCACCAGTATGGCACCCACCGCCATGGCACCCACTGGCATGGCACCCACCACCATGGCACTCACCAGTATGGCATCCCCCAGCATGGCACTCACCAGTATGGCACCCACCGCCATGGCACCCACCGCCATGGCACTCACCAGTATGGCACTCACCAGCATGGCACTCACCAGTGTGGCACCCACCACCACGGCACCCATTGGCATTGGCATGGCACTCACCAGTATGGCACCCATTGGCATGGCACTCACCAGCATGGCACCCTCCAGCGTGGCACCCATCGCCATGGCCTACAGCCATTCCACATGGGCCAGCTCTGCCTGTTTGTAGAGCAGGGACACGCCAGCACTGGGGCTGAGGGGGAAACGTGCTCCCTGGGGCAGGGGACACCCAGGTAATGAGCAGGGAAAGGACAAAGTTCCCAAATGTCAGGGCTGAAGGATGTCTGATGCCAGCTCTGGATCTTACTGGTTTTTCTACGCACACACAAGGCTCTGACTGCTCATACTGGGGCTGCATTTGGGCCAGAGCTTATGGAGAAGATGGGATCAGGAAGACCACAGGAACAGGAAGCAAAATTGTGCAGAGCTTCCCGATCAGGACACAGAAAACACCAAGAGGGAGCCAGTAGCAGGAGGTGACAAAAGGTGCCAACAAAGGTGACAAGCACCCAAAGCACACCATGGGGGCCAGCCTGCCGCTGGGACAGGTTTGCTGGGTGGTGGGGTGTGGGGTGCAGCGCTCTTTGCAAGCGGGGTGTGCAAGCTGTACTGCAACACGGCGGCACAAGGGGGCACAGCGAAGGCTGCAGATGCTGTTCGCACTGGGGCTGCCAGCCCACACACACTTTGCATCCAACCTTGGTGCAGAAGCCAGACAGCACAGCATTTTTCCTTATAATTATCTTTCTACCTTATCTCGCCAATGTCCCAACTAAACATGCACTCTTGCTGTTAAAACAGCTCTGTTAACAGAGTCCATAACCATCTTTGTGAATGTCTTCCAAGGTTTAATTACCTTTATTATGAAAGACTGTGCCTCACTTTTAGTCTCAGCGTGTTTGTTTCCCACTTTCCAGTGTTGATTTTTGCTAATTTATTATATATTACATTGATTTCTGGTACCTCCTGGGTCTGCTGCGCTCCTCTTGTATATTCAGCCCATTTTGAGCATGGTGGGCAGGACAGGTCCTGCAGCACTCCCATACCAGTGTGACCAGTCCTCCACCATCAGGTTATTCTTTTCCTTCTGGCATAAAGGCAGCACCAGCAGAGCTGCTTGGGAACACCCTTTTATTCTGGTGCAGGATAATGAAAGATGATGATTGATCGAGGACATCTGTGATAACCTTCACAAGTACATCAGAGCTTTCCCCTCACCCCAGATAGCAATGGAGCATCTTTTATGGCACATCACATGCACATGGGAGCCCCAGGGCCTGGGTGGGTTAGTGATGGCCCTGTGAGGCCCCGGGGGGCTGAAGTCTGGGTGAAAGACCCTCATGGGCAGTTTGCAGTAGGTCTGTTGCATCCTCCTCTTCCAGGCACCATTGCTCCCCAGCGCTGCTCACAGATTGCTGCTACAGCTCAGGGGATGCACACAGGGGAGTGGATGCTGCCTGCATGGCAGGTGGCAATCCTGCCAAAACTGGCAAACTGTGCCATCTGAGGGAATATCAGAAAAAGACCTTGAACACCAACTCTGACGACTGACATCTATATTATTTCCGTTCCCTGCACAGTCTCAGTGCGGAGCTACAAGCAAAGGAGCCAGTGCACATCTCACCTGATCTCAGCCTCTAAGAGCAGCCAGCTCTGAGCCAGTCATCTCCGCTTTCTCCCAGACCAGCATCACCTGAACGCAATTTGTCCATCCAATGAGAGGAGCTATGAAGATCCATGAGGTTAGGTGTGATCCAAAATCATGTTTGCTTCGTTTGTGCTGCCAGCTGTGTCCTTGGCTGCAAAACTGTGAACACAGCACACAGTAGTACCGGAGATGAGCATGGCCAGTGCTTAAACTCTTTAGGGATATCTGAACATGGATCACAGGATAGTTTATGTTGGATGGGACCACAGGAGGCTTCCATGAAAGGTGGTCAGACTGTGGGCAAAATTTCTGGGCACCTCCAGCTTTCCAAGGTTTGGGACTTCAGATGCTGGGTATGCCCAGGGCTAGCAGAGCAGGGTAGATGGGTGGGAACAAGAGGTGATAGTGAAGCTTTTGAAATCCTTAAATATCACCGTGAAAACAAGTTAGGTGTAAGCTAGTGAGAGGTTTTAGCAGCATATCCAAGCCTGAAACACCATCAATGGAAAGACAGCTTATGCCCTGTAGTAGGTCCCACTGCCAGCATAAAGATTTCACTGCTTACCCTGCTCCCTTTGGTTTAAAGGAGGGGACGACCTGGTTTGGTACCTCGTAAATTAACTGGAAGGAAAAATAAATAGAGCTCCAAAAGCATCTGCAATGGATGATCTGATGGAAGCATCTCCAGCTCATAGCTCCAGTCTCTGGAAAGAAAACATGACGCTGCTGTGCAACCTGGGACTGTCATGGCTGGGAAGGACCATGGGATGTGTAGCTTTAATTAGGAGAAGGGCACTGAACTGGATCATGAGGCACTTGACATCTGCAGCACATTCTCTGCTACCCAAGTAGGACACATGGATCTGCATTTTCACGAGGAAAAACAAATGCATTTGGCAAAACTTGGGGCAAATGTGTATTTTGCATACGGCAATGTGGGTTTATGCAACCAAGCCCCACTCCAGACCACTTCAGCAGAAGATTTCTGAGCAAATACATGAGGAAAAATGTTTATTTATCAGGGACAACCCTCCTGTGAGATAGGGACAACCCACCTCATGCTGGCCCCTCTTCTGGTCCTTGTATCTCCAGGCACAAGCCAGGGCAATCAAACAGCCCTGAGTGTGTAGGTATCCTCAAAACAGTTCAACCTCCCTCATCCCCTCCCTTTCCTTCCTTCTAACTGATCCATTTAGGAAATTTATGGTATTTACAGCTTGGCTCCCATCTCTTGTTTGTGAGAATGCAAATGAAACGTTGTTGAAGCTTGTTGGGTGCTGGAATACACAAAGCCTTTGTGATATGCTGATTTCTCACACGGGCTCGCCCTCCTGCCAGGCGGCTGATTGAGTTGCCACCTTCCTGACTACTCTTTTCCCAGGCAGATGGAGGGTGTGGTGCCACCAACATTTTTTTAGTGGCAAAGCCAGTTTAAGAAATTCCTGCCCCCACCCCTTCAGTTGTGTCAATACAGCTGTCTGGAGAGCTGTGTGGCAATTTGGATGGGTTACATGGTCACATAAAAAGAATATTTGGGAGGGAGTGTTTATTACACCTGGCTGATGTCAGTGGTCTGGCAAGAAGGAACCCTTCACAGCAGAGAGGACACCAAGCTACAGCAGGGACGAGCAGCCAGGGGGTGGAAAATCCTTAAACCAACTTTGCCACCAGTGGAAACATCATCAGCTGACGCCTTGATGGTATCCCAACCCTCCATGGCTTCACAGCCAGCTACAATTTACATACTCATTGATCATTACCTGTGCAGCAATCCTGGTGTGTCTCACGGTTGGAGACTCACCACCAGGTTTCCACAGGCAGCCCACCCAAGACACGGCCAGCACAGCTTGGTGCCTTTCCCTTTTCACCAGTGGGCTGGGTCAAGGCTTCTCATGGGTGCGTGGAGACCCTGCACACCTCCAGGGCAGGCTGCTGTCTCATGGGATTTATAAAAAAGAGGTTCCCGGGGGATGTGAATCCCATCAGAAAGCGAGAGATGTGGTCTGATGCACCTTCAGGAAGAGGGCTCCAAGGAGACCTGCCCTCTGAACATGCCTGGTCAGTGAAGCAACAGCTTGTGAGAAGCATGAGGACAAGAGGAAATGGCCTCAAGTTGTGCCAGAAGAGGTTTAGGCTAGATATCA
>NW_010142363.1:0-8216 GCF_000699245.1 Pterocles gutturalis | reverse complement strand
AGATGTGGTGCTTGGGGACATGGTTTAGTGAGTTAGGTGGTGTGGGTTGATGGCTGGACTTGATGATCCCTGAGATCTTTTCCAACCTTAACAATTCTATGATTCTATGATTCTATTCTATAAGGCTTTGTATGACTCGAAACAGAGCAAAGACTGTCCCTGGCAAACCCAGATGGCCCATGCCTGAGGATTAAATGGATAACTGACATTGTATATACGCAGCACAGTAATGCTCAACTCTCTTGAAAATACCCTGGAGAAGCTGGAAACAGGGGATGGAAAGGCTCAGTGGATGCTAAAGGTGGACAAAGCCAGAGGGTCGGGGAAAGGTATGGAGTCCTCTCCAAAAACCTGACGTCCCTGGAGAGCATCTGTAGTGGGTACAGGGGGGACCTGATCCTTCCTTGGGGACACCAAGCAGAGAGGGAGGCGGGTGCTCACATCCAAGGGAGTCACTCACTCTCAGCCCTGAGCAGCTGGTTCGTTCTTGTCTCAAAGATGCTGTGAGTTCCCCATGCAACACCAAGGAGGGATTCAGGGTATGCTGGACTAACGGCGTTCCAAGCGAAGCAGGTGTTTTCAGAAGGGGTGAGGCTTATAAGTGGCTTTTTATGCTGAGTCTTTGTGAGCTGGGGGAGGTGAGCATGCAGCTGTGTCCAACTTGGCTGCCACCAACATGAGCAAGTTTGCACTGGTGGCAGAGGTTAGCTCTGGCAGATGAACCTGTTGCACAGGGTCTTTTTGAGCTGGGCCACCAGCCTCACTGGGTTTCCTTATTCTTGGGTAAGAATTTCTTTCTGCTTCTGAAAGGATGGCAGAACAGGGAAATTTAGTCTAATATTTTCTCCTGGATTTGCAGCAATTCCTAATTATACTGGAAGAGACAATTGCCTCCCAACAGCTGCTGCTCCTAAGATAATGATCAGTACAGGGTGATGAAGACCACCTGCTCATGCCCCTGGGGTGAGAAGTTGTGATAGTTGAGGGCTGGAAGTGTGCAGGGATGACAGCATATCAGCTTCAAAACAGTTTTGTAAGCTTTGTAAGCCTTTGTGGTACAGTGACAGTGACACAAAGAACAGCTTTGGTCTCAAATGGTTGTTTACAGGTATCATTTACTAGACCTGTTCTCCAGAGAGTAAGTTGAAAATACATTACAACAGAGAGCCGGATGAGAGTCATCCACCTCCCAGACTTCACTGGAGGTGACGGCAAGCCACATGCCATTGCTAGGGGTTCAGGCAGCCAAAAGCTTGGACCCGAGAGCTCGCAAGGTACTGAGTCCACCCTGGCACACCTGAGCGGCTGCACCCTCCTCTCCTCATTCCCCCTCCTCCCTGCCCAGCTGCCTGGTAGCACGGGAAGGGTCCTGAGACTCCAAGCATTTCCCAGCCTTGAGCGCTTGTCCAGCAGCTCTTTGTGTCAATGGCCCTGCTGGCCCCTATGGAAGTGACAGTAAACAGGTAAGCAACAAGGAAGAAGAAGAGGAGAGCAGTAGTTATCAACAGTGACATCTGGGAAACGTGGACTAGTGTTGGCCCAGTTTGAGCAAGAGGTTGGACTAGAGATCTCCAGAGATCACTCTCAACAACCACTGCCATGACTCTGAATCACTGATTTCAAGAATTCAGACAAGTCCTGTGTTTTCTGAGACATGGCATCGTCTGAGCTTGGTCCCCAGGACTCTATCAGAAAAAGGTGAATGTATTACTTCTCTCAAGAAGTGGCACCGGTACAAAGAGTGCAGATCCATCACCACTCCAGGAGCAAACCAGTAAAATAAACCTCTTATCCTGCCATGAGTCATGTAACTTCGAGCTGAAACGATGAGAACCATGTAGAGGCATGGGAGGAATTCCCTGGTGCCGTGGAAATAATTGGTCCACAGCTGTCAGTGAAATATGGTGAAATGAGAAAGACAAAACCACCAACCTGGGGAATAGTAATGGCTTCATGAGCACAGAAGATGGCCAACAGATTCAGGGCTGGAGAGACCACTGGCCAGCACAACAGCTGAGTCCTGCAGACTTCGTAAAAATTGTGCTTGTACTAGAGGGTGTCTGAGAAAAGCAGCTCTGCAAGAAAAACACACTGAATTAGGTCAGGTTGCCTGTACCTGAGACAGGGCTGGCACTCTGGGGTTGTAGCTCTGTCCTGAATTTAGGGGTGTTTTGCAGAATTGACGAGATCCACCAGACTAAACAGATATCTAAGCAGCAGCATTGGGACAGATATCAAAATTGATCTCTGCTTTTCTTTGGCAAGGATTAGGTACATTCTGATGTAGAACTGGGAAAGGAGCCTGAAATCAAGCTGCAAAGAGTTTGGTGTCAAATACATGTGTCAAAAGGAGAACCAGCTGGGATCTGCACAGAGCAATGGGTTAAAAAACTAATTGGTTTTTCCAGGGACCAAGAAGATGGTGCCAGGACTTTTGAAATTAGCACTGAAGATAAAAAGGGAAAGATGAGTAAATATGAGAGAATTCTGCAAGCACGAAACAAGCCTCTTCAAATGGGTCATCACAAGGAATCAGTTAAAAAGTGAGTGTAACCAGCGTGTTTGTCAATGAGCTTTGGGCTTCTGCTGCCCACTTAGAAAGTGGTTGATTAAGGTTTGGCAGTAACGAGTAATTTGGCAGCAATTAATACTGTTTTATTTCAGGGGAAGGCTGTGATTCATGTTGCTTGCACTTTGTTTCTTTTGAATATTGCCACTTTGGACCATAAATGTAGACAAGAAGGAGGGTGCAAGGAGATGTGCACAGCACAGAGCCCCAGAGCAGAGACCAGCAGACATTCCTTCTTGGCTAGAGCTGAAATTGCCAGAAATCTACCACGCCAGCCCTTGTTCACCTCTGGGGATGCCCTCCACCCATAAGCAAGGCTCATCACAAACTCATCCCACATGAAACCACCACAAATTTCAGCTCTTAGCAAACACGTCTGGATCTCAACAAGTTGTTTTCAGTTCTGCACCACTCTCAAAGCAAGGGCTTCCTATGTGAACATTCAGGTCATTGGTTTGTGTCCTGCTGTCTCTAGGGCATGACAAACCTTTCTGATTTTTATGGCATGTGCTGATAGCTTTGCTACCTATCCCCACACACCATCACACATGTTTTTGCACCTGAAAATTAATTTGAATTCATACTTTGCTTCAACCCTTGATAAGAACCAAATGTTTTGCAGCTCACATTTTCAAGACACAGATAAAATGACAATTTTTTAAATTGTATTTTTAGTTAAGATAAAAAGGATTTTACTTCCTTGTCTTCCAGAATTTCCTAACAGTATCCAAATCTGGTCCACATACAATTATAGAAACCAGGTCAGATTGGAAAACACAGACAAACGTGGCAGTTGCTAGGCCCTACAGAAATGTCTCCCAAACAGCTGCCTCTGCACAGTGACATTTGCTACCAGATTTATTTCCCATTAGCACTGCTGGCTGTGTTGATGGGCTATTGTCTCCATTGATTTTTTTTTCCATTAAAACCACAAGCGCACGATCCTGCCTGTGGGAAGTACACGTAGCCTGGCTGCTTCCCAGGGGCTGGTTGCTCAGAGCATGGTCCTTGCTGCACCCCTCCTTGCTGGGCTGGACCACACAGAGCATGGCCTCCATCCCGCACGAGCTCCAGATCCTCCTTCCCTTCTGGATGCTGTGATGGGGACTCTGGAGAGCACTGCCTGGCTCTTACCCCGGGACACAAAGGGTGGAAGTATAAAATGTGGTTGGAGGTCCTGCTGCCCGCCTCCTGGTACCCTGCCTGCCACAGGCACAGCAGCAAGGGCTCCTAAAACTGCTGTCATGCCACACGTATGCCTAACTGTCCTCCAAGGGGATGCTCCACCTCCCCCATCGTAAGTGGAGGGAACAGCCTCTTCCAGACCACTGTGAACAGGGCATCCCGCCAGGACCCCCGGGGTGTCCCCAGCACTGATGGAGGCGGGCACTGTCAGCATCCCCAGGGTGGCCAGCTCTTGTCAACCAGCCTATTGTTTGAGAGCTAATCTGGTGGAGCAAAGACCACTGGTGTTGTCAGTGTTGAACCAAAAAGTTGATTAAATGGTGATTGAAGGGCAAATGCGCTGAAGAAAAATGCCCTTCCTTCGGTAAGTGTCTCCACCATGCCTCTGCCCACATCTGCTGATCTCCACTGGAGCAGCCGCTCTCCCACGATGCTGGCCCAGGCAGATCTCAGGCTGCCCAGCTCGCTGCCCTGGGCTGGGACCGGCAGTGCCACCGGCTACCTGCCTTTCTCCGCTCTCCGACTGACACCAGAGGAGCACAGACAGTTTTGCTGCTTGTCCTTCCCCAGTTGCCCACACACCTTCAGCAGGTCATGGGACCAAGAAGGGTGAGCCCAAAGCAAGTAGAGCACCAAGCTTTTCCCAGGTCAGACACAAATTTTTTGATGAGAGCCTGAAAATACTGGTTTTACTTAGGGCTCTGTGGCAGCCTGATGGAATTGTGCCCAAGCCAGCGCTAGTCCCTGGCTACCCAGACAACCAGATGCCTGGGGCTGTTTGCAGCCCATGTCTCCACCCTCCCTAACCTATCTCACTTCCAAATCTGTCTTCTAAGAGCCCACACCACCAGCTCCACGCACACACAGAGCAACCTGAAACACCGACGGGGCCAGTGCCAGCCCAACCCTATCTCTCCAAGGAGCCCAAGCTATCTTTCTCCCCTGCCCAAAAATGCTGCAAGTTGATCTCATGAATGGTGACCTTCCAAAGCCCTGACAGAGACTGAGAAGGCTCCATAAGAGCTATTTTGACTTGTTCATAGTAGGTAGAAGATGCTGTCCTCTTCTATTCCCTGCTTCATACCCAGGACATCTCTGTCCTTCCCTAATGTAGATGGCAAGGAAATTTCTTTGTTCCGCCAATGGGGGAGCTGGGGAAGATGAAGGTGAGAGTTGCCTATTTGCATGCTCAAGAGAAGTGTGATATGGTCCTCAGCCCAGCCAGCTGCAAAGTGTTTTACGGTAGAAAATGAAACAAATGGATTGAGAGTTTGCCAATGGGCACAGAGAGGATGTTGAGTTGTTCTGCTTCTTGTGGAGCAAGAACTCTGCTCTGCTGAAGAAGAGCAGAGCTGAATTCTCTGTTGGGTTCAGGGAAGTATTTCCTTACATCCTGAGCCATTTTCAAGATAGCATTAAACTCCACAGACTTCATACTTTGAAAACATTCATTGTGCATGCACCTTCTCCAGTTGGTAGCTTGCAGTTCTCCATGCATGAGTCTCCACAACACATAGTCCAGGTTAGACATTAAACATTAAGCATGATATTTAGAAATTACCCGCAAATTAGAGATTATGCTGCCGCCAATCTGCCCAGCAATGCTGAGGTTTAAGGACATTGTCTTGGTTCCTTCCCTCTCAGGGAACTCTTGAGGCTTATCTTTTCCGAGAGGCATCTCAAACACTCTTCTTTGCCCTCTTCTATGAGGTTCCTCAGAAAGATGATGGAGTCTCCTTTCTTGGAGATTTTCAAAACTCAGATAGACAAGGCCCTGAGCAACTGATGGTCCTAAACAATTCAAAGTGAGCTCTGCTTGGAGCAGGAGGTTGGACCAGAGACCTCCAGGCACCCATCTGAACCCAAATAATTCATAGCTTACAGAATCTACTAATTGGGAGCTTTCTTCTAGGGGAGAACTTGAATGGCTTCATCTTGGCCTGAACTTCACCCTCCTAGGTGAAATGGAGAGGCTAACTTGCTTCAGCCTGTCCTTCCAAGTATCACTGAGCATAACAGATTCAGGCCAGTGACTGAGGGTCCAACAACACGTCCCTGCTTTTGGCAGCACCCATATGGGGGCAGGCACGTCAAAGTGCTGTACAACATAGCAGTCTGGTATCATCGCCCTTTCCTTGCATCTGTCCCTCACACATACGAAACTGGGTGATGCTTAGCTGCACTAAGGCAAAGCCAAGTGGTGGCAAAAACATGAGCCAAGTCCCCATAAGCTGGAACTGCCTGGAATATGAGGTCTTTCAGAAACCCTGCACCCACCAGTATGACACAGCCAATGTGATCCCAATGTGTCGGCAGAGATATCTCTGGTGAAGAGAAAGAGTTATGAAAGATATTGTGTAACACATCAGCAGGGCCAAATCTGCTCAGTGAAACATGAACGCTTAAAAGAACTGAGGCACAGGAGGACTGCAATTGTAGTGATGGGAAAAGAAACCCTTTCCTGAGTGTAGATGCTACGTGGGCTTGGCCTGTTTAGCTGGTAAGATGAACGCTGCAAGGGACTGCAGTTGTCTGGGGAACATTATGGAGCCTGGGAGGGAAGAGTTAAGGTCACATTTCAGCTGCTAACCAGAAGAAGATTCTCAGATGGGTTGTATAGCAGTGGAGTCTTGCCAATGGATTTTCTGTGCCCATCTACCTCACCAAGATTGCACCAAAAATTATCTGGGATAAGCTGGCAATTGACATCAGTAAGGTGGTGTCCTCAGGAGTTTCTGTCTTTCTCCCTTGACTGCACAGGGATGCAAGACGTTGGCGTTTTCACAGCTAGAGTCAGGTGAGCTGAATTTGCCCAGCCTGTGCTCTGCAGCACAGGTTGGTTTAACCCGTTTAACACAACCGCCCAGAATTTCAGTGCAGGTGCATCCAGGCTGATAACTATAACCATTTCCATTAAGCAGGCAGAGGAAGCCAGGCAACGAGCCTTAATGGGATGCTGGGTGCAACCACACCACAGCAGAAATGAGCCTTAATGGGATGCTGGGTGCAACCACACCACGGCAGATCCCAGCCAAGCTGTGGAATCTGGCACGGGCAGTGCTACAGCTCTCCAGACCTGGGTCCTGGCATGCCTGGCAGCATATGAGGGGGCTCATGGCTGAGTAATATTCTTAGTGGTGACCTTCTTGGTATGTAAGCGTGAATAAGAAAGCACACGTGCTTTTTAGCTGGCAGCCTGGTACTAGCCAAAACATCATCAGTGTAATGCTGCACTGGCTGCTGAAGAAATCAAAACTGTGGAGGGACTGTTGTTTTGGACTGTGTTTCTATGTCTTGCAAGATCTGAATGTGAGTAACCCTAGGAATATGTTGTTCTATCCATTAGATGTGCTTTGCTGTCCTGCTCTTGATGTTAGTATCTTTTAGCATCAGGCTAAGCAGACATGCCTGCTCTTGTTTTACCAGGAATCCTTCTGGGGCTTTGGCTGAGCTGAGATCTTACAATGCATGGGTCCTTGCCAACTTTCAGCCTGAGAAGGCACTTTGCCCACCTTCAGCAAAGCTGAACACCACACCAGGGTTTGCAATGTGAACCAGCTGTCAAGGATGAGTTATATCTCCTGCCCTGAAGGGAGCAGGAAGAGACGAAGCAGGGAATATCTATCCAAACAAGTTTGTACACACATATGATTTTGTAACATGCTGCCTAGAAGGGACTTGCAACCATGGTGTGGAAGAGTCTGGAGAGTATTGTAAGGATCACAGCTGTGCCCCTCCAAGGAGGATGGACGTGCACAATGCACTCTGGTAGCATTTCCTACCCCAACCCAACCTCTGTGGACAGTTTTGGGAGCAGCACAGCCATGCAGTGCTCTGAGGACACAGAACAGCTCAAGCTTGGTGAGTTGGTGTCTCCTTCATTTACCTGGTGCTGCAGGAGATTCCTAATGAGGGACAATGAAGCTGCCAGACATCATTGACTGCACACAGAGGATGTTTCACATGCAACCAGCAAGGCAGGAGGTGATTTCAGAGTGGAGATGTTGTTTTATGGTTCCGTGTTTGAAGAGCAACCCATGCTCTTTTGCCAGGAGGCAGACGGTGGGTTTTACTAGCACCAAGAATAAACAAAATATCAGTAGTGATCAGGCCCCAGGCAGATGCTGCTCTCAGATATGCTGCTGGCTCCTGAATCATCCTGGGGAAAAATGAGCAAGGTGCTATACACCTCACTAGAAATCAGAGTCCATCTCAGGGCATGACTTCACTGAAGCATCTCACTGTCCCCCGACCAACCCTCACTCCTTCCAGTAGGGCTGTGAGCAGAGAGACCATCCCTGAAAGAACATGTTGGGGAATAATAAGGTACCAAAGCAAATTCTACTGTTGAAAAATCTCCCTGGAGAAGGGAGACACAGAACCTGAGCGACAGTGTTCACCCCCCAACACAGCTGAATTCATGGTGGGCACGACTGTCCTGGGGGCATCCCCAGCAGCGTGA
>NW_010142362.1:0-215 GCF_000699245.1 Pterocles gutturalis | reverse complement strand
CGGGTGGGGGGTGGCCCTGCCCATGGCAGGGGGTGCCACTGGATGGGCTTTAAGATCCCTTCCGACCCAAACCATCCTGTCCTGTGACTCTATGGTTCTATGACACAGACGTACCAACAGAGCAGCCTCGAGGCACAGCAAGGGCTAAAGAACTGGATGCTCCCTGCAGGCTGCAGGACAGAGGCAAGGGAAGAAGAAATTATTTCAGTTCCTTT
>NW_010142361.1:0-1208 GCF_000699245.1 Pterocles gutturalis | reverse complement strand
CGAGGGGGCACAGCCGGGTCTGGGGAAAGTAGGGGGACAGACCGTTGACGCTTTGTCTCCCCACGTGTCCCCCCCAGTCGTCGGGGGACTTGGAGAACGACGAGCGAGCAGCCACCGTCCTCTGGAGCTGGTGGCCAGGGCCAGCAGGCTGCAGGTCCAGTGCGGCCACGAGCCGCCCTTCAAGCACCTCTCAGGTGATCCCCCAAAGTGTCTCTGGGGCGGGAGTGTCCCCAGTGTCCCCGCAGTGGTGTTGGGGGAACACTTGCTCCTCGTCACTGTCTCGGGACAGAAGCTCTTTGTGGTGAAGCGCCAGAACCACGTCCAGGAGCCTGACACTGTCTGACGCACCACCAGTGTCACCATCTGATGCATCCCCAGTGTCACCGTGAGGGACGCCAGTCCCCTCCATCCCCACAGTGTCAGCCCGGGGGGGAAACACTGTCTCTGCTGTCCCCAGAGCCCCGCAGTGACACCCCCTCGCATCCCTGTCACCTCCAGGGCTTCAGGGACTGGCTCTTCCATGTTACCAAGGCCACAGTGTCCCCCCCACCATGCTTGGGGACACCACCCTGTCACCTCACCCCTGCTGAGACAATAAATTAGGTCCTTTCTGGCTTTTTTGGGGGGTTTCCCCTGTGACACCCCAAGTCCCCTCCTGCCCCCCCAGGTGACAGCTGTGTCCCCAAGTCCAAGCAGCGCTCTACTGGCACGCACACGGGTGGCAGTAGCACAGAGGCAAATAAATAAGGGGGAGGGGGGGACAGAAGTGCCACCCCGTGTCACCAGGCGCAGTGAGATCCCTGTCCACAGCAGCGTGTGGGGGGTCGCAGTGCCACACCCTGGCCTTTTACCCGCCCCCAAGCAGCCGAATTTGAGGACACGCAGGGATCAGGATGTCCCCCTGCCACCCCCCATGTCCCCAGAGCATTGTCACCCCAAGGCTGGGGACAACGCTGTCACCCACAGCTTGGGGACAATCCCATTCCCCCCATGGCACCAGTCCCAGGTCCAGCGTCTCCCAGGGGTCTGGGGACACATCCCTGTCCCCACCCCACCATGTCAGCCCTCCCCAAACTCATCCCCTTCAAGGGCGGTGTCCGGGGCCATCCCAGATGATGTCCCCAATGGCCCCAAGGATGTCACTTGGCAGGTTCCACCACCAGGGCCTTACACACACGATTGGCGATCTTGTCCAGGGCCAGCGCCAT
>NW_010142360.1:2644-10257 GCF_000699245.1 Pterocles gutturalis | reverse complement strand
GTCGACGGCACCGCTCAGCTTAGTATCATGAGGAAACCAGTTGTTAAAGAGAAGAACTGTGCTTTTTTTACTAGTGTACACATTTTCTAAGTATGACTGCTACAAGAATGACTGTGAGCTGCCTCAGGTGTTTGTCATGCAAAGTGGGTAAGAAGTTTGATCTTTATGTTGTGTCAGTGTCCTGAATGAACTGTCTTTCTGTCATTACATATGGGATCCATAGGGGAGGGAGTATGTTAGGACTATCAGCATTGCCTGTCCGTGCTGCCTCAACTCCCCTAGAGAATAATTTAGTCTCTGTTCTGTCCTTATTCACATGCTGCCATTCAGGCTTTCCCTGAGTACCTTGGCAATGGAGAGTAAGTGCAGTGCAGGATTTGGTCCTTTCACTTCAATTTTTATGGTTTGTTCTTATATAAACACGTTTCAAGGAGTTTTACAAAAGCTGCATAATTCAAGACAGCTTTTGGCATGACGATAAGAACTGAAAAGAGAGCAGAAAAGATCTTTTCACTCTGGTTTCAAAATGAAGGAGCAAGAAGTGTCCCAGACAACTGAGGCGGGAAGGTCCAGAAAAGACTTCTTAGCAGCCCCCTATCTACATAAACAGTGAGACGAATGAGCCAGTATGAAAAGCTGTGAAAAGCCATGGTAGCTCCAGCCTGTACTTTTTAGGGTCTCAGAGGTTGAAAAAAACCACCACTTTGAGCTTTGAGCTTGTTGGGAATTTTCTGCTTGGGCTGACCTTCCACACAAGAAAAGATACTCTCTGCAAAACCGACACTGGAAAACACTGATTTCATTTAAAAAAAAAAAAAAAAGCCAAACTTTTTGCAGTTTGGGAAATTCTAATTGAATTTTTCATTCGAGGTTATTTATTTAGCTGGTTAAGAGTTATTTAAACTCACTTGGAAAATTTAATTACAAGTCACTGTAAGAAAATAGTATGGAGTCATTAGTCATTGCCTAAATGTAACCATGCCACGTTGTCTGAGATGTGCTGCTGTATCTCACCTGGTTTCCAACTGCTGCCCCATACAGGCACTGGTCTGCTGTAGCCCTGTGTCTCATCTGTCAGCCCTGTGTGGATATCTTTGGATGCTTTACAGCACGCCCCCCTCCTTGGAGGCTGCAGCTGACCCAGGCCATTTCTTCCTCGCCACCTTTTTGAGAGAACTGAAACTCTTTCACCAAGGTACGTTCTGTGGAAGTCAAAGGTGAAGTCAGAGAAATCTGGCGTCCGTCTGGCTGTTCTCTCTGGTTTCCCATTTACCTGCTGAGCTGACTGCCCGGCCTGGTTTGGGAGCCCTGTGAGCTCTGCCATGAGAATGACCTACAGAATTAGCTTTACATACATTTCACAAGCTCTGGATGGAAAATTCAGAGCAAAAGCAGACAGATACTTGGACAGAGTCCCAGATCTTTGGGAGAGGTTGAGGGAGGGGTGGGGAGGGAGAAGATTTCTGTTTTTTCTCCTTGGGAAGAGATAGACTGGGCATTGTATCCAGTGCACATGTCTTTTTTAAAAATGTTCTTGCATTAAGTATAACCATCCATAATATAAACTCTAAATAACCCACCACATGGTATGAATCTATAGGTAAGTAAAATTAGAAATGGTTCAAATGAAGTCTGGCAGAACCTAAAGTTTCCTTTTTTTTTTCCCCCCTGTAATGGAAAGTAGAAAATTACACCCCAGGACTTTTTACTTCTTCCAACTAACTTTCAGTTTGACCATGGGGCATGCAGGTGAGTGAAGATGCAGAGGATTAATTGTAAAAGGTTCAGTAGCCCATTACAACTTTAAACATGTGTGAGTGAAGATCTACACAGAAAAATTAACCACTTCCTCCAACTATTTAAGAAAATGATAATGTCTTGCTTATATGAACAGGACCAAAACATGCATATGTGTTTTACAACCCTGTTGCCACATATAATAGAACCTGATTCTTTTTAGACACATTGCCTTAATAAGGAGACAATGTGTTTTGTCTAAATTTCCACACTAAAAAACTCAGTCCTTTTTGGTCAGAGGCATACCTTAACTATGGCAGTTTAGTTGAATTACGTTTTTTAAATGCTTACCTGACCAAAACATATTACATTAAATTAACAGAGCAGCAAAATAAAATTAGATTTGTGTTAATTTTCATATTATAATAATGGGATGTTAATTTATGATGATAGTGAAAAGCAAATCACTCACAGCAAGAATGAGGAAGTTGTCAGAAATTGGGATTTTTTTTTTTTTCCATTTCAGGGACTATATTGTGAGGTGCTTTCAGGGTCAGCTATAGCTCTGATCTGGGTGGGGCCAGCAATGTAGCTACACAAATAGTTCCACATCATGCTGCTCCTCTGACCAGCATTAATGACAGCAAGATATCATCTTTACCCTTCCTTGTGAGCACACACCTGACCTCTGTCATCAAACAGTTCAACAGTTTTGAGGGTGGTTTTATTGTATACACATTTTTCGATTTTTCTCTAGAAATTGCAGTCTAGCTGCAGCCACACTGAACTTAACAGCAGTCCACAAAAATGTTCTCAAGGTAAGACCATGCACCACATAGGCCCCTCTTTCTAGAGAAATTAGCTATGTATTTATAGCCTTTGCAAAAGAGCTGTAGTGTTCATTTTTGCCTTTGGAAGAAAAAAACAAAAACAAAACCTGAACTTCAATATTTCCAGCAAATCTCCAGGGAAACTCCCATCTAAATTGTGCAAACCATCAAGTTTATGGCTGTGGCTGTTAAACTCAGTTGCTGTCTAATTGTATTCATGCTTCAGCTTGAGCTGTAGGAAAGGGACTGAGCCATATTATAATTGGATTAAAAATATAGTGTGCCCCATGTAGAGACCCTGGTCCTCTCCCAGGACTAGATGACAGAGGAATTTGGATGGAAGTGAACAGGCTGTCATCACTTCTTCCTACACTGAAAAACTAACTGCAAATATAAGACTTTTCTCCCAGGCTGAACCTATTTTTGCCTCGCATCCTCATCCTGGATTCCTCCAGCCATTTGTAAAAGATACAGCCTTCCTCCTTCTCTGATTAGGCAATGATGAGACCCTGGAGTTCAGCGACTGTCTATTCTGGAGCTTCCCCAGCGTGGGCTGTTCAGCCTACATGGCCCTAGGTGGTAGTCACCAGCATTGCCCCAGCTGTAGGGTCTGTGATACACTCCCAGCAGTGACACCAACCACATCCCCAAGAAAACATGGAGTTTGCTTGAAAAGCACCCTAGGCTAAAGGGAAGTCAGGGCAGCATCTGAAAGTTGGAACAGATATAATCTTTTCCAGTTTGTGTTAATCTGGTCCCTGGCACAAGGTGTAACTGGATTAATAGTGCCCATCTAGAAGGCATTGTCTAGCTTTCATCTGCATTGCATGGGACAGACCTCCTCCCAAGCAAACTGCATCTGTACCACCTTGGCTCAAGATCTCCTGCAGGCCTCCTGGGGTATGCCTTGTCCTCAGGCGTCATCATTATTCTGTGTAACCTTTTCAGCTCAAAGCTTCTAAAACAGTGCAAGGCCAAGGCTGCAGCCCACCAGAGTTTTGTTTTTGCAGCAAGACAGTGAGATCCATGGTTCATGCCCTGGACTGTGACATAAAAGCATATGGAGGGTTTGAGGATGAAAAGCCTGCTGGAATAGCGTTAGGGAATGGTATAAGATGGAGAGAAGCAAAGCTGGCACAGGCTTGATCAAGACTATGCCTGGGCACTATCTTCAACAGAGATATTTGGAGAGGTCTAAAATAAAGCTTGGGAGAAAATAAACCAGTAAGTAGCGTGGGTAATCGAGGACCCAGTACTGGAGCTCGCTCCTGGTCCTCCTTTCCTTAGGACCACAGAATACTCAGGCATTGCACAGCTGGTGTCTGCTGCCAGCAGCTAACATCTGCGGGCAAGGAGGTCCTGCCTGTAAGTCACACGGGGCCAAATGTTCCACATCACTGCTAAATTTAAGCTATGCCGCTTGCACACAGTTATGAAGAGACACGTGCTACCTGCTGAGTGTGCTGTGCTGCCCTTCCAGATCAGAGCAGTTCCCCATCAGCGGGAGCAGGGGTGGATGGAGACACAGTAATTCAGCATTTCCCTCTGCCTGAAACTGCAATTGCAAGCAGGGGCAGTTCGTTATCCACCAGGAATCCACTGGTGATGGGCCCCAGGGAGAGAATTTCAGGCCTGGGTCCACCTTTTTGCTGCTAAGGCTCCTGCTTCCCCAGGATGCTCCTGCTGTGAGCCTGGACCCTCCTTTCTGGCACAAGGGCTCGGTAGCAAGTGTGACACAGCCCACATGTATTTGGCTGAGCACCTGATGAGCTGTTGGTGGTTTTGGTTTTCACCTCTGATGAGGGCAGCACTACGGTCAGAGGGATGGGCATGACGGGATTCAGGAGCTTAATGTGTACGTATATGGAGCTATAATCTTTCTTGAACCCATTTCTGTGGGTTCATGCAAACACAGCATTTGTGCACTCACTGCCAACAGCATCACTTTTCTACTGTCTTCCATTTCTTTCACACATGGCTTTCTGAAAGGACTGAATAAAATGAATTATTTTACTGTTTTATTAAATAACTTTGTTTTGTGTTAGTATATGCCTCAGGGTTGCCAGCATATGTCCCATTTCTGGGTATTTTTAAGCTGAAGTGGATGAGGTCCTATAAAATACACATAGGAAACCACCCGAGTTGGCAGAAGAAATGTCTTCCTGTGAAAAATGGTGACACTGAGTGCTATCTAAACCAGCCTAAAACCACCTTCAAAAGGGCCAGGATTTTAACTCAACAGTTTGAAGCAGCCTTTCCCATTTAAATGTTCTCTGATTCTGTAAATAAGCAGTATTATTCATCTTATGTCTGTCACATAAAGAAAAAAAATGTACATATGAGTTTAATCTCTTTGCTGGTTTATAACCTTAGAACTTAGGCAGGAGAGTCACAAATCTATATAGACATCCCCGAGTGCTGACTTTTGCATTTGGATTTCTGATTTAGTTGAAAAATATATAAAAAACTTGTGTAGCCAGACAGCTCCCTGTTGGCTACACATCTGTACAGGCTCAAGGGCATCATATATTTCTGCAAAGATCTGGAATAAATTGTGCTCAATGAATTGGCCCCTCATATGCTTGTTTCAAACAGCATACTCGGATGAACTCATGTATCATGGGAGCATCAATGGCAAAACAATACCTCTTTGGTCAAATCTAGCGGGAGCTGCCATCATAAATGTGGAAGATGTGTAGATGCAGAAAGAAATAATTTGGGGGAGATGGAAATGTACTTACAGATCAATATTAGTGACTGCAAGCTGCATTCAGCTTCTCAGGCATTAGTTCTGCATTTTGAAAACTCCACAATGACTGGAGAAAAGTAGTTTCTATGGTCGGAATTCACCTACCTGACCTCAGCCATCTAGAAAAGAGGTACTTGGTCTGAGCCATCCATCTAGAAACACCATTTATGGAGAGCTTTGTGGCAGTTTGACAATGGCATATGTCACCCTGTGAGGTTGCTTCTTTCTCCATTGACAAAAGGGAAGATACACAGGACTCCCTTTTGAGTGGTACACTAAGTTTTATTCATCTAAAATTAGGAATCTACTGCTAAATGTGTACTCAGTAGACGCTTACCCAGCCCACGTGTGTTAACAGCAAGCAAGGGTACAATACTGACAGCAGATTTGTTAGAGTTTTTGTTGATGTGTAGCTTCACCCTCACTCTGAAGGCCTGAGTCAGCCTCTTCCGTTAGACAGTGTGACTTATCCATCTTATTCACCTGACCCGACCTTGTTTCTTTCGCAGTAGGACATTTGTATGCCATTGTTCTCCTGTGAACATAAACAGCTCTCTGTTTGCCATCACTAACTCTTAACCAACAGCCAGTCTCTCATTTGGCAGCTCAGCTGAGCATTCACCCATATAAACAGCTCACGTGTTGCCATGCCGATTTCAAACATGAATGTTTGGTTTTTCTTTCATGATTGGGATTCTGCAAGAATGGGTAAAACCTGCACACAGATTTATGAATCCTGCTGTGCACCCAGCCTAATTTTTGGCTCTGCTTCAACCTCTTTCTCTTCCTGTTTTCCCAAGAACATTCCCCCTTTGGAAGCCAGCTTCATTAATGCGAAGTGCAAAATTATCCAGAGACTCTCTCCCACCTCCCTAGACAGCTAACATCCTTGCTAGGAGCGTTGCAGGTCTGTCCCTACCAAGCCAGGCTCGTTTCCAGGCCCCTCTGGTCAGAGTCGGTTTCTCCTCCTGCCACCTGATACCTTGTGTGCAGCACAAGCCCAAGTCCCTCAGCTCTTTTAAGCTCCATTTCCTCCCTCTGAACTCCTTGCTGAATTTAGGTGACCCAGATGTCTCCCAGTAGGCCCAACTATGAGTCACTTGCTCTTAACACATGAACCATCCTTTGGCACATCTGCAAAGCAAACTGCAGCTAGCACAGGTGAGACTGAGCCTCTAGCAACTCCCTTCCATGCCAAATAATGTGTACTTTGACTTTCAGAAAAACGTAAACCATTCTGATATCCCCACTTCTAAAGACACAGGATTATATTTATTTGTAGTTTTTAATAAATAAATAACTAGTCCCACTTATTAATGGCTAATTTAATATTGCTACTGTTAGGTTATCTGTGGTAGCAGTCTGATGAATTTTGTAAATTGGCAAAACCATTGCTAAGAGAAGTAATGCCCAGTTTCCTGCCACTTGTTCCCACTTCATAGCATCCCTCTCTCTGCAAGCACAGCAGCCTGTGTGTCTGCAAAACAAGCTTCCCTGGGGAGGGAATCCATTTGAAGATTGTTTTTTTGCTGGGTAAGTTTAAGCCCGGATCAGCTTCTCACTCCAGTTCTCTGCACAACTACAAGGGAGGAGGTAGGAATGCCAAGTGAGATCGGGAGAAGGTGGGACTGTGTCTTTCAGCACCAGTGCCACTTTATACCCACCTGCAGTGTCCATTGAACTGCAGACTCAATTAGTTCACCCGATATTGCTCATAAGGAAAATGCAAGTTGCATCTGTTTCAAAGATCCAGGAAATACTTTAAAAAATAATGCCGTTCTATGATGGAAACTCTTCTGAGAACAAAACTGTCACTTCAGGTAATTATGTTTTCTTCAGTTCCTGCCAGATTTTACTCCCTAAATTTTATCTGTAGCTCTTAGTGGCTTCAGATTTTTTTAAAAATAAGCTTTTGTGACTTATAAACAGACAGAACCCAGTTAGTAGTTAAAAAATTGTGTACACCATCTGAAACAGTTAATGCAGGACGATAAAGCTGTACTTCCCCCATCCAGGAAAAATACTAGCCCTTTCTTTACTCCAACATCAACATGTTTACCACTGGGCTGGAGGGAAGACAACACCCTAGGTATACTCTTAAGAATAAAGTTATTCTGACCTGCAGGAATTTTCATTGCTTTTACTCTCACAAATACAGTACAGATGTGGATATTAGAGGAGAAAGCATTTGAAAAGCCATAAAACTGCTACTCATTTTATCATCTACTTATAGTCTCTATATGATTACCCTGTCTTTAGCCATGGCAGCGCATTAGTCAGCTGTGCTCAGAACTGAC
>NW_010142360.1:894-2626 GCF_000699245.1 Pterocles gutturalis | reverse complement strand
GCTCTGTGCGCTGCTCCTGTGCTGCTCTAAAGCTGATAAAACTCAGCAGCTGTTATTTTCACTGGCTTATGGAGCGCATAGTGGGTGTTCTGGTCACTTTATAAATATCACCTTTACACTTCCAAATGCTTATAAGCACATTTATTTCTAACAGAGTATCTCCACTTAGGTGCAATGTGTATTTAGTTGGTGTTATATAAAAAGGTTGGTTCTGAGGGAAAAACCTCTCTCCAGAATGACACGTACGAGAGTGAAAATATTTTTGTATTTGTATCCTAGGAACACACACCTAAGTCTGGTCAAGCATTCACCGCAGGAAGAGCCACACTGGTGGGAGAGGCGGCGGTGCCCAGCTGCTGTGCCTGGCCCTCGGCTGCAGAGCCCCGACCCCAGAGCTGAACCAGCAGAACCGTCCACGTGGGTTGTCTCCACCACGCCAGTGCTAAGCCACCCACGCTAATTCAGGTGTTCATAATTTTATAAGTGAACTGGGCTGACTCTATGCTTTCAGGACAAGGGACAATCCCAGCTGTCCCTCACTGGGGACGCTAACCTCTAGCAGGAGAGTGGGAAGAAGCTGGAAAGGAGCAGCAGGGGAAATATGATAGAGGTCTGCAAAATGCTGGCTGTCATGGAGAGGGATTGACTGCTCACTTGTCTCTTCCAGTACAAGACCAATGGGCTTTAAGGAGCCAGGCTGAAAACAAATATAAGGAAGTGATTCTTCAAGCAGCAAGCAGGCACAGACTTTGTTGCCAAAAGACATTGTGGCTGCAAGGATTTAAAGGGAGAGTGGACAAGCACTTAGAGAGGGATCCACTATGGGTTACTAAACAAAAAAAAAAAAAATTACAGGCAAAAAAAAAATGCTTCTAGTTTAGAATGGTCAGAGGCTGTGGAAACACTTTACAGCTTACTTGTCTGTTCTAATTCATCAACAGGGATCCCATTGCAGCCACTGTTTTCCTTTTCCCTGGGGGAGACCATGAATTGCCACAATTCAGCGAGTTGCCTGTTTTGGGGACAGCTGCAAGGTGAGTACGTCAAAAATGCTGGGGATGAGACTCATTCAGGGAAAACACTAGGGGTAACCCCTGCTACTTTTGGAGTTAGAATACAGGCTTGGGACACTGATCTAAACAACATCCAGCCAAAGCAAGGGACAGTTCAATGTCAGAAATCACGTCTGTGCTCAAAACTATGCTCTTGAAAGCTCTGCTTGTTATCTAAGAGCATTTTACCTGGGTCTCTGAAAGTTTCTTGAGCATCTGTAACTGCTAAGCACCTGGTTTATGCCTAAACTCCATTAATATCCACTATCCAGGTACTTCTCTGCCTAAATACCCACGGGGCTCATCCCCATGGGCAGTGGCACAGCAGCAAAGCACCCCTCAGCACCTCCATGCTGGGCAGCAGTAATTTCCACCCTCCTTTGTATAACGATGGTAGCTAGTGGTAGAAAACTGATAGCTTTTTGGGTGGTTTTACAGCAGAGCTGATAGTGAGGAAGGATCAAGCAGCAGTTCAGCAGTGTGGGTGAGGAGGGGCCAGTGCTCAGGCTCCACTTTGACCCTCTGTTACTCAGCAGTGTTCATTCCTAGGGTTCCTGCCCTGCCTTGTTGATTAGTCTGGTACTTAATATCCCCACCAGGAAAGGGAGGGATCAAGGTCAGGGTACATCTGGGTGAGGGGATTTTAACTCTGGTTTCCCACAGTGCAGGGTAAGTGAAAT
>NW_010142360.1:0-879 GCF_000699245.1 Pterocles gutturalis | reverse complement strand
GCCCACCTCCCCACATGGTGGCGGCAGCAGCAGCAGAGCATGGATGTATTTGCCCTTGGCAAACAGGAATGTCCCACTTGCTTTGCCTTTCTGAGGGCCCCGAGGAGCGTGCCCTCCACACCACTCCCTGGTCCTTCCCTCTCCTGCTGCCACATTGCTGGAACTACTTTGCCAATCCAGAAAGAAATACAAGCAGAGAGCAAATAATGGTTTGTGGCAGTCAGCTAGGCTAGAGGGAGGGCAGTGTATAGGCAGGCTGCAAATCCTTGTTCCCATTATGCTGTATAGACTATATGCAATTTTTTGTCACAGGCCAACAGAGCTCTGGGACATGGCCAGGAGTCTAGCCAGGCAGGGCCACTTCCCAGAGTGGCAGGGCTACAAAATTACATTCCCTTCCCTAAGAAGGCATTGAATCCTCTTCTAGCACAGCCTGAAGATAAGGAATACATTTCCCCAAAGAGCTTCTTAGCTCATAAGAAGGCCGCACCTGTAAGAGATGAGAGTTGAAATCCTTCCTCCACTATGGTAAGACCAGGGGTTGCCCTAAAAACTGCTTATTGTGGTAGTGAATTTTATAAACCCAGGTCATTTAGTGGGTCAGACTATACATTCATCTTCTGCCTATGCTGAGCACCAGAATTCTCTCAAGAAAATTGCAGGGTGTACGATGAAGCAATACAATGCAATCACATTCACGCCAGAGGCAAGTTTTCATAATTCTCATCAGTTCCTGATTAGATTTTGCCTTGAAGCTGAAGGGCTTATATCTGTTATAAGTGTTTATTCTATCTCCACAACAGTCCAGAGTTCTCCTTAATAATATTCACATAGAAAATAAAAATAAAACAAAATAATAAAATAAAATAAAATAAAATA
>NW_010142359.1:0-3399 GCF_000699245.1 Pterocles gutturalis | reverse complement strand
GTCCAGGTCTTTTTTTATGTTGGGGGCCTGAAAGCAGAACACAGTACTCCAGGTGGGGTCTCACGAGAGCAGAGCAGAGGGGGAGAATCATCTCCCTCAATCTGCTGGGCACACTTTTTTTGATGCAGCCCAGGACACGGTTGGTTTCTGCGCTGCAAGGGCACATTGCTGGGTTATGTTGAGCTTCTCATCAACCAACACCCCCAAGTCCTTCTCCTCAGGGTTGCTCTCAAGCCATTCTCCACCCAGCCTGTATTGCTTCCAACATTTATTAGGCATAACAAGAGGCTTAGCATGTGGCTTGAGACTAGTCCCAGTAGTAGTTTGGATGTGGGTACCATACACCTTAGGATAAAGAGTTTAATGGCAGAGCCATAGACTGTCCTGCCACAGGTGGCCTCATGCTGCATCTCCCTTACCAAATACTGTACCCCTCAGAGCAGATCTGCAGAGCCAGGCAGCGCTGCTGGGGAGCCAGTATCTACACTATACACTTACATAGGTCCCATATATGACAAGCTTTTTTTTGCTGTTGTGGACTGAGTGTCCATTTGCAGCTGAAGCATGAAGTGCCTTTCTGAGGATGCCTTTTCCCCATTTAGTTTCTCCTAAAAGGAATCCAGGCTCATGTGCTCCAAGCCCACTCTGCTTTGTTACCAAAGCTGTGTGTGATGCAAGGAGATGCACTTCAAACAATATGAAAAGTATTCTCCCACAACAAAGGAGTGCTTCTGTCTGTTACCGACAGCTGGGACGTGTTTGTTCTAGTGCTTTGTGATGTTTGTCACCCATATAGTTTTCTGATGGTACTTGATGTATTCAGTGAAGTCAACTGTACACCACAAGATGCACCTACAGAGTAGGTTGCCATTGTGACAGTTGTAGAGGTGTGTTGGTGCACTTTGCATCTTGGAAAAAGGGAATGTTAAGACACCCTTTGGGGTTTGTTGATGTACGGCTATTTTCCTTTCAGTGATGGTCAAGTTTAGGAACTGTTTGAAGACTTAGAGCAGATATTCTGGGGAAAAAATAAAATCATAATCCTCTTCTACTCTAAAAATAAAAATCATAATCCTTTTCTACTCTATCTAGTAATTGCATAATAATTTTCTTTACACACTTCAGTATTACACAGAATAAACTAAAGACTTGTGCAACTTTATGGTGTTTCATTCAAAGGTGTGATCTATTTTGATGTAGAAATGATCTTAGGAATTAACAGTAATCTTCACTTACAATAAATATTCTCTTTTGGATAGATGCTGTGTTATCTGAGGATGTGGCATTTTGACAAAAGAGGAATGTACATTTTTGAGAGCTTTTGGGTGTTTAACGTGATTTTTCTATAGGCAGCTTTGTATCATTTGGGAGACAGATGATGGTGTCGAGAAATAATTATATTGGAGTAAAATACAGGATTAAATAAAAGTGGGGTTTTGGAGAATGCAAACAATGTTTGCTATATGAATAGTTAATATATTTGAATGTTTGTATATTGTCTCTCAGCTTATTTCCATTTTAATGACAAGAGGCATTAATGACAACACTTCTGGCACATATATATATATAAACAAAACATGAATGTCATCTCTCTCTGGTTCACAGATATATTTAGGTACTCAGAGATTCATACCCATGTATCCCTACCTACTCCACATACAGGAATTGAAACTCCTTACTTTTGACCACCACTGGAATGAATGGATTTCGTGTGAGGGGGAACTATAAAATCAGGCTCCCTATATTCAGTATTGCATCTGTTTTCCCTATTATGACTAGGAAAAGAGGAATCCGTACAGCAAATCATCTGGAACTTGTGTTAAAATCATGTTGTCCATGCTGACACAGATGACACGATTACAGTAAAAAGCAAATGAGATGTCACACTCTGAATACATGATCTTTAAAAAGAAGGAAATAGTGCAAAACTTGATATGTCCAACTTAAAATTCAAGGGGATCACTATTACTACTCTCTAAGCTTAACCTTCAGGATTCTGGTTCACATCTCCTTTTTATCTGTGTACCTTGCATGATTTCAGCAGTGTTACGCATACACACCAAGAGGACAGTTTAGCCAAACATTTTCAAGACTATTGGGATAGGCTGGGATACAACCAAGTCAATACATGCAGCCAAAAACCCCGCATGGCATTCCTTAGCATCGAAGTCTGCAGACTTAATATAGTCATAGGCACATATGACCCCTCTCTGGGTTTCTGTCAATGACTTTGGGACATGGTTCAAGTCTCAAAGAGCCTGGACTTCAACTACATTTTAAAGATCAAGGGTGTTATTTCTGAGTGTTTAAAAAGTCAGTGCGACACAATGATGAACGTAGGTAAGATTTGACTGTAACTTGACAATTCAAATGAAACAGGTTTCCTGTTATCAACCCAGGAGAAACCCATGAAGAAATTGATTAGAAGGTAAATTCTCCCCACATTTTCTAGTGGCTGCTCATTCCATACTCTTATCCCAAAGAAATATGCATGTGTGTCCTGCTGGAGCAAAGATTGCATGCACAGGCAAGTAGAACTGCTGGAAAAATTCTACTGAAACTTACACTTTTTTTCAGTTACATGGTTGTGATAACTCTTTTGTGTAATACCTGCATTACAAAAAAAAAAAAAACAAACCAAAAAACCAAAAAAAACCACAACAACCCAGTACTTTTTTATTCATCTTGCTCAGGTAAATTTGTTCAGAACACTTGAGTGCTTCTCCTTCCAGAAAAAGAATGTTAACTGTGGAGCATGGATAGAGACAACTTATAAACAGAATTGATTTTTTTTTTTAAGATACTTTTCACTGCTAGTACATCCAAAAGAAAAACTTCTACTCAACCTGCTATTGGTTAAACTCAGTTCATTCTAAACAATGGACGTGCAAAAGTTCTGTATTACTGTGAAAGTATTGAGTTAGAATGAGATTTTTCAGACCTCTGTGAAGGAAAAGGCTTCAGGAGCCACTGGACAATTAAACCCTTTGCGTTTATGAGCTAAGCTTTTCACTCAGCCTTTTCAATCTGAACATGATAGGATATTTTTGATAAATGTTACCACTCATCAAATAAAATATTTTCAACAAAAGGTGTTTCAACAGCTCTATCTGCCACCTACTAAGATAATTAAGGCTCTATTTAGGTTTTTTTCTCATTTTAAAGAGCAGCACGTTTCAGCTAAGACTTAAACAACTTGCCATTTTGATTTATGTCTGGAGTGAACAGCATGCATTCCCATACCTACAGCCTTTCACACCATTCACATTTGCTCCTGGGCTCAATTCCAAAAGGCACAGTTTAAACATAGTGTAAATAGGTGCTCATGCAGATTTTTTTCTTTATTGCTTTCCAATGTCCTAGCTCCATTTCCAGTTGTCCTGGGTCCAGCTGGGATAG
>NW_010142358.1:0-535 GCF_000699245.1 Pterocles gutturalis | reverse complement strand
TAACATTATGTGCATAAATAGTACTCAGTCGAATAAGGAATTACGAAGCTGGGTGTACATTTAGCAGTGAAGGTGCTGTGCCATAAAGATAGGGATGGAAGTAAGGAGCATTAGGAATTTCAGCTGTTTTTTTCCTGTTCATCCTTGTGGAAATTACAAAAGATAAGTGAAACAGATATTAAATGCATTTAGTGTTCTTCCTCCGTTATTCACCAAGTGACCTTTTCGTTATTCACCAAGTGACCTTAATAAACCATTTTCAATGTCATGTAAGATGTTTTAGAGATTTTGAATAGTTTTGGCAGCTTTTCTCACAGAAATACAGTTAAATTCAAGGAAGAGTACAGAAAACTGCCTGAACTGTATCACTTTGGTTAACGAACCTCAGCAAGGATTTAATCCCTGAAATGGATGTGATTTTGCTGGATTATGTTAGTACCAGGTGGAGTTTTAATTAAGCCTCTATCCTGCAGTTGGGAAAGAAAGCTTTGCAATCAGTGAACTAAAAATAGCCCTTTCTTTGGCGGGGGGGGGA
>NW_010142357.1:0-40258 GCF_000699245.1 Pterocles gutturalis | reverse complement strand
CAGTTTCTCTAACATACATATTGCAGACACTCTGTGTCAAAATCACTTATTGTCAGAAGTGGAGAAGTTTAAAAGGAAAAAGACATGCTATAATGATACTCCCACGCGTGCTTCTACAGCAACCAGCTCTTTTCCTGGATCACTGCATGCGCACCTTGAACAAACGTGTGTTTGTGACACGTAACTATTGGAAAAGCTGCACGTTGGAAGCGAGGCGTCAGAAGGGTATGGCTGGTTTTCAGGTCAACTGCGCAAACGAAAGGGAAGAATGTAATAAAGTCAAGAAAGAAGCCCCCATTTGGAGTCTGACTCTACAGGTTAACTACTGCTGCAAGGTTGACTTCATGTCCTAGGCTGCCAGCTCCTTTCTCTCTCCTTCTTTCGCCGTCGAAAGGCAGAGCTTTGTAGTAAAGCAAAACCTGGGCATCCTTTGGGTTTTTTTGTCTCTGCTATTGCTTAACTGTGTTTATGTATTTCGTCTCATAAATATTGAAGAGATCATAATATGAAAGTGTGTCTCATGAATTCTCGGAGTATTTGAAAAGCGTTATTGAAAACTCCTTTGTCTCACTGTACTGATCAAGGAAAAAAAGGCCAAAGGCTTCCTAATGATCCTGATTCCCTCAGTCTGGACTGTAAGGTCACGATGCCTTCTCAGAACATGTGCTTCAAAGAGGAATTAAGGAGCTTATTATAGTGGTAGCCTGGAATCCTATGGCCTGTGTGATACAGAGGCCACACGAGATGATTAGCAATCCTTTCAGGAAAATCTGTGAGTCTAACCCAAGTGTAAAGATCTCCTTTGAAGACTGCTTGGGTAAAGCACTAATCCCTCTTCCTACTGACGGAAGAACGGGTTATATTTTGCGCAAGTGATCTGCAGCATAACAAAGATGGTCCAGCTTTAGAGAAACAACTTTATAAACAGCTCCCTCTGTACCCACCCACTCTAGGAGAAAATATATTATCAGTAATTGAGGTATAGTGTGATCAGGAAAGGAAATTTCTAAGTGAATGTTTTTTCCTGCATAGAAATCCTAACTGAAAATTCATTGAGATTAAATATATTTTAAAATTTTGTTTTTGCTGGCTGAGAGAAGCCTTACTGTATTTTTGGTGAGCTCTAAAAGGGCAATGAATTCTTCAACTTTTTTGCTCTGAGAACAAATCCAAATGTTTTTGTGAAATACACAATTTATTTTTTTCCTCTCTTCTCTCTTGCTCGCTGTAAAATTTGTCTGGGGAACGGCAGTTCTGTTTAGTGACAGATTTTAAGCTTCAGGTTTGTCTGGTCTCAGAATGCTGTAAAAGAACTTGTGAACACGCTGTGGATTGGATTTTGGAGGCAGGGTCCTTGTGTGGGGGTATGTGCCTGCTGGTTCACTGCTCCATCCATCTCCTCCACCCAACAGATTTTCTTGCTCCATCCATCTCCTCCACCCAGCAGATTTCAGCAATAAGCCATGATGGCCAGTCTTCCAATTATCCAGAAGCCAGTACCAAGCTTCACTCCAGGCTTTGGGAACTAACCAGGCAGACCCTCTACTCCTGGAGTTTCCTTTGTTTTTAAAGCATATTCCTAAAACCAAGAGGAAGACCCAACACTGCCGGTGTTGAAGGATTACTGGAAAAGCCACTCACTAATTCAAAACCGTTGCTCGACAGCAACCACAATTACCAGCTCCCCATGCAACTCCTCTTGATGGCTTTATTTTACATGACAAAATGTTCTGAACTGATCTAATTTAGATTGACAGCACATGGGGCGCAGTTCTTCCCAGACGGAAAAATAAACGAGCACACATTTATTTATGTATAAAAAGCAACGCGAACACCTTGTCAGTACAGCGACAGATCAGAACTCTGAAAATACACGACAGTTCAGCGGAGATGAGCCAAGATGTCTGAAGCATCCCAAACTGTGCCACATGCTGGAGGCGGAATGATGGCCTCCAGAGCAACGGGGGCTGGACCCTGAATCTTCTGAGTTTTAAGGAGCGAGACCTTGGTGAGAGCTGGCTCTCCTCCAGAGAAATGTGCTGCACAAGTTGTTGAAGAATGGAAGGGAAGGGCTACCTTCCAGGCTGCTGGAAGTAATTGATGTCCCATTAGCTTTCCAAACTGGCCAAAACCAAGCCAGAGCCAAGGTGGTTGGCTTTGTGACTGTCTGGAAGTCTGATTAGAGCTTTTTAGGAAATACAAAACCAGCTCAAAGTGAAGTGGTAGGCAAGAAGGTAGAAAAGAGCTTCTTCAGGAGCACGAGAAACAGAACAAGGAGGAAGCTGAAACCTGAGTAAGCTTGGATCAGTCACTGGTTTGGGAAAAACTAGTGCAAAGCTATGTAAAGGGTTTTGCTTTTAGTTTTTTTTGTCTTTCTTGAGTGAGAACATTAGTGAATGGAGATATAACTGTTCTTTGGGCTGCAGAGAAGACACCAGAGTGGACTTGGGTTAGCCGACTTGGAAAAATTAAGCAGGCAGATTATCACACTTTTCAAGGTGACAAACAGCAATTTAGTGACTAAGGACTTCCAGCTGATGGGAATTATCCTGTAAAGCAAGTAGTAGAATCCTTATTCTATTTCCAAGTGAACTATAATGCTACAGCTAGTGGAAAGGGTCTTCATAATAAATAATTTCCAAGTAATACTTCAGTTGGTGGTTGTTAATACTTATCATAGCCCAACATATTCTTATCTGGTATAAATTAGGGTGACTTCTTTAAAAACTTTTGACTTGTACTGGCCTACACCTGCCATAGAGTTGGCTCTGCCACCCATTGTAGATTCATTGCAACTTCTGACCATTTTCCCCTGCTCTCTGCTTTATTCCTGGTGAAAATTTTTCTCTGACTTTGTTCCCGTCAGATTCTGTTTTACCCCTACAGACGGGTTGAGAAATGTTAGGCTGTCATCCAGATTATGCTAGGCTGGAATCATCGAATTCTCTTCATTTCTCTCCAGTTGTTCCTTAGTACTTCGGTACATTTGCATGAGAAGAGGATCTTTGTGATCTTTGCTCCTTAAGGGCCCATCTGCTCTTGCTGCTTATTTCTCCCACCTGAAGTCATAATCCTGCTTTTGATATGACAGTAGCGGGGAAGAAATTATAGTGATGTCACAGAAAGAGGATTATGGCACTTTCAGGTTCAGGAGCAGATGGACTTTACACCAACAAGATTGCAAGGTTCTCACTTACAGAAAGCAAAAGGATGGGGGGGGGGGGGGGGAAATGCAAGAAATAGGTATAAATGTTCTGCCAAAATGGTTCTGTATGTTGCTAAATGGATTTTTTTCTTCCAAAACAATTGTGATACGTTCTTAGATCTTGAGATCCAAGGATGATTAAAGCAGAATGATATTTGTAAGGCAGCTGTTTTATTAATTTCCATCTGGAGACACTAAGTAATCTCAAAAGGAAGTCAAAACTTCAGCATGAGGGATGTGGGGTACAGCCATGGTAAGCGATGGCACCGGTCAGTAAAAATTTGCAAAAGCAATTTAACACACTAGTGAGAAAGACTTTGGTTTGGTTGGGGTATTATTATTATTATTATTATTATTTTAAATTATTCTTCTCCCAGCATGGTTGCTGAATCACGGAGGAATTTCCAGGAGTCAATGAGTCAGGGTGTTACTCAATACGACCTTTTTGCTTGTACAGGTTGGTTCCCTGCCCCTCTCGTGTGCGGAGACTCAGGAGAAAAAGCTGCTTTCCCACGCCCACACCTTGATCTGCAGGTTTCTCAGCAGTGTGTGTCCTCCTCCTGCCTCGCCACTGTCTGTGTGGAAGCAAACTCTCTCCTGAGACTGATCAGAAGTTAGAAGAGTAATAAAATTCCTCCTAAACTTTGCTCCTGATAATTCAAGCTCTTGCTGTCCTTTAGCTGTCATTGGATCTCCCCTCCGCTGAGAGTATGTATTCCTTTAATTCCCATAGTCTTCATCTTCTGGAAATGTTCTTTTTTTTAATATTTATACAGATATTTCATTTGTTATTGTGGTGTATTGCTTATGAACTAGCCCCAGAGCAATACTTTTTACAATATTTTAGGCTTTGATGGTATTATCTGTTCCCTGCATAGAGAGAGAGAGAGAAAAGCTCATGACTTTGATTTGGAAGGATAGTCACTGTATTATCCTGAAAGCACACAAAGGTCCCTGCTCCCTTTCTTAGACACTCCCCATGGTCACGGTAACATCAGAAATCAATGCTAGTAATTCATCCCTGACATAAATGATGGCAGCTGGCCTTACGCCCCGGTACACGTGGGTATCTCCTGTACCAGCTCTGCTTACAGATCTTGGAGAACTCCCTATTTCTGAGTCTCTCAGTCCCACAGTTTCACCCAGTAAATCCTGCCCTCAACACATTTTGTTCACCCAATTTTTTTTTAGAAGTAATCCGATAACAAACACCATTTGAATTGAAAAAAAACTGGATGGCAACGGAAATTTTTCACGAGTAATACTGGCAGCTTAGGGAGGATAAAATTTATGATGCTCCATCCTTATGCTTTGAGGATTAAGATTGTTGCCAGACCCAGAGATTCAGAATTCCTCCCTTAGGGGGGACTCTATGCTATAATTTAGGCAAATTTTAGAGGATTTACGTCGGTTTGTAAATAATCTGGGATTTGACGTTGTTGGATGCAAGATTTGCAAAGGATTATTATGGTGAGTCCTGTGATCCAGCTAATGTGACTCCACGTGCTTTTCATAGAAGGGTGGAAAGTCGTCTGTTCATGCCTCCAAAAAAATCTTCCCCAGAGCTAGACTGAGCGTATTTGCATGTTTGATTTATGCTGACACAACCCAGAGGTCCAACAGACCCCTTTGATTCCCCTGACAGTGGTTTGGTGGACTTCTTCCAGGCAGGGAGTTTCTTAATTCTGTGATGGGAGATGGGAGAGGGATGAAATTCATTAAGTAGTGTCGATGGTCCTGGAGTTTATAAGAGAGAGGATGATTTTATGATACACCTTAACTCTCCTTTTCTGGAAAGGTAGGGGACAGCTGGTTCCTTTTATCTGGGCAGTGCCTGCAGTTATGGGGTTTCTCACATGTGAGCCGTGGACCACTTTGAGACAGCTGTGATTTATCTGAATCACACACACGTGTTCTCTCTCTTTTGAAAGCAAAACCTTCTCTAGGCGTGAGCTGAAGACACACTGCAGACTTTTCTCCTCCGGTTAATTTAGCAGCTATCCAAATTGCCTCACAGGCAATCCATGTCCCACTGGGTTGATGTTTTCCAGCTGGAAAGACACAGCCTGCAAATAAAAATGGAAAAGAGAAGCAGAAATAGAAGTTGGCTCAGCAGTTCCCAGGGCAGTCTGGGGCCCAGGTCTCCGTTTCTCCTCGCCTTGAGTCACTTAAGCTGCTGTAAATGAGGAACCACGGCATCTCTGTACTCCGTATCTCCAGCTTGTGTTCCTTGGGCACTGTCATCTTTGGTTTTCCCTAATCCTTCGTCATCCTGTATAGCTCAGTCACCTTGCTGCAGTTCTTCCCCAGCCAGTAAAGGAGCCAAGGATTCTCCGAACCCCTATAAAAACACCAGCTGCAAGTACACTTGTCCATGGCTTAGCAAACAGGGCAAGTACAAAGAGGAGATGAACCTTCTTCTTTAACATGCTCTTTAGATCCAATTCCTGTAAGTAGCTCTGAGGAAATCAGTAGTGATCATGTGCATGCACGTAGGCACTAGCCATCCATTGCTAAGTTTAAATTTGAGCCAATGCAATTTGCTAACTCTTATATATCACTTTTTATCTGCAAAATCCTCAGGTCTCCATCCTGCACGTCAACCTGCTGCTGTATCTGCTGGATGGTGTCCTGCCCCACGCAGTCTCAGCAGCGAGCATCAGCCAACTGCTTGTGACACATGCTGCTTCTCGGTGTGCTCTGGCTGCTTAGCGCTGATCTGACAGCACAGAGCAGCCAAAAATATGTTTCGATGGCTCTTGAAAATTACCTTTGTGCAAAGAGGATCTTGAGAGCATAAGATTGCCAAAGCAGCTTTCTAGTAAGGGGAGAAAACAGAGCATCCATCCTTCTGCCAGAACGCTTCCTTGGGGCTACAGCATCCAGCCATAAATCTGATTAACTGATTGCTCTAATTCCTATTGAGATGTAGATGAGTCCTAGTTAGGCTTTGGTTTAGGAGACCCCAATGGTGGGTTTAACTTCTCCCTCTCTGGTAAGCCCACCACATCTGGATGCTGTTTGGCCAAAGTTCTGGCTCCTCCTGCTGCCAACCCAGCTGTAACCCTCCACTGTGGGAGTCTGCAGGTACCAGCTCTGCCCCAAATCGATTCAGTTGATTTGGTGATGATGGGGAGGCATCTCCATGCCTCCGAGTTTAGATGAGCTTTTTGAGACAGAAACTCTCTTGTCAGTCCATCACAAAAGATACAGGGTCCTATGTTCTCAGGGTGCTGCAATCTGAGAAAGCCAAGCAGGTATGCATTAAAAATGTGGGAGTTAAACCAATTTATTTAACTCAGGGGTGGGGGAAATGAAAACACTGAAAAATATTATGTTTCTTTAGGAAAAATAAGATTAATCCTTAAATCACACCTTGTCGGAGGAATGCCATAATCCGTCAATCTTTCAGCAGCAGCTGAGATTCCAGTTCAGCATAAGGTGATCATTGCAGGATACAAATAAGATTGTGCTCAGCCATGCTCTTCATACGAGGGGTCTTGTAGCAAAACAGGGATCCCTTTCTTAACACAACACCCTTGGCCTTCCCATCTCTTGGATGAAGTGGGAAAATCTATTTCAAAAAAAGAGATGCTGTCCAGGTGCAGTCATAGATATAAATCCTTGGGTCTAGTATCCTAGTCCAAAATTAATGGCAACGACCTTCAAAGGGTAAGGGAGCTATGGGGGGGCCTGGAGGAGGCAGGTGAGAATTTCCTTGAAGAGATTTGGTCCAGACACAGCAAAGTACTTACAGCATAGGTGTAGCTTCGTTCCTGGCTCTTATGTTAAGGTTCAGCACATGCTGATGTGTGTCACCAAATCAACGCCTTAATGGCAGTGATGAGCGGTGGGATGCCCTTTTCTGAGCAGTGCTGCAATCACCTTTCTCAGCATATCTAAGATGAAATTGGATATTTGGTGGGGAACGCTAAAGTTTCTGATCGCTCCTCTCAAACGTCCTCTGGGTCTCATAGTATTTTTATTTCTCTTCCTACAGAATAACAAATTGCTCATGCTTTGCTTTGTGTGTGCTCAGCTGTGGCAGTAAGCATGGCTCGTAATGCAGTGGAGCATCTTTAAACTAGTGTTGTTTTTTTGTTTTTTTTTTTTAATTTAATTTTATTTTATTTTAAATTTCATTAAATTAGAGCAGGAAGAAGTGACTTTGAGAGGGAGAGAGGGCAAACACTTCTCCAGCAAAAATCACAGTCAAAGGCTACTTGAGGCCAGCAGTGATCTCTTTTCCTTTATAACATACTACTACAATCTTGGGGATTTTTTTTAGAGATGTGCTTTTTTTTTATTTTTATAATTTGCCTTATGAAAAAAAAAGTCTTGGCTATCTGATGTCTGCCATCACAGACAGGAACTTGATCGCTGTGACTATTTGGTCCGAATCTTCGGGCAGAGTACGAAGTGGCTGCGGTATTATTTTTTCTTCTGCTCTAGCAGGCGTGCTGATGTGACACATGAGATTTTTTTTAGAGATGTGCTTTTTTTTTATTTTTATAATTTGCCTTATGAAAAAAAAAGTCTTGGCTATCTGATGTCTGCCATCACAGACAGGAACTTGATCGCTGTGACTATTTGGTCCGAATCTTCGGGCAGAGTACGAAGTGGCTGCGGTATTATTTTTTCTTCTGCTCTAGCAGGCGTGCTGATGTGACACATGATTTTATCAAAAAAAAAAAAAAAGTACCCATGCCGACCAAATGAATGTTGTCAATAGAGAACCCACCACAGTCGTTACTAGCCTGGTCCCATGGTTACATTACTGTCACTCTTGAAAACTTGTACCAAGTTTTAGTTTGAATTTCCTTTTACAGCCAGCTGCTGGTTCTTGTCACAACATATTGCACGCTATAACTGAGAAGTCCTCTATTAATTCTGGGTCCTCTGTAGTTATCCTTATTTACCCCTTAATCTTCTTGCTGACAAGTGAGAATGTTACAGCTTTCCTCTTATTCTCTAATTAGCCTTGAGGCTTTTGTTTGCATCCTCAATGGCTTTCTTGTACCCTTCCTGGCTGGTGGCTCTGGGTTGGATGCACTGGTGTTACCCCCAGAGCCATTCCCAAACATAATTTCGCTTCTCCTACTCCAAGATTATTTATTTTTGGCACTCTTAATCGTCATTGTGTTTTGTCGTTCGCTCCAGTGTTGTACAGAAAACTCTCTTTTAACAGATTATCCACCGTCATCCTTCCCAAGGTCCTTCTTGAAGAGCTGGTTTGCAGGGGACACAATCCTGCCATGCAACTGTATCCTGCAGTGTTGGGTTGGATTTATGGAAAATGGTTTTGTGCTGAGCCATCGGACATGTTCAAGCATCTGTGCCCAAGTCACCAGATTGTTCCGTGCTGATGATTTGCTTGTGTTGCTGTTGACTGATTCCTTAAATGGTTTGTTGAAGGCAAACTTTGTCAGAGACTAATGGATGTGTTTGGTTGGAGATGATAAATGTCAAAGTGCAGTTTAGCTGAGAGCTAGTTATTCTGAAACCTTCTTAAAAGCAGAGGTCGATGGGGTGAGCGATGCCCTGTCTGCAGCTAAGCTGGGGAGCTGTTGGTGGGTTTGTCCTGAACTGGTTTCCAGAGGCGACCTGGAGCTCCATGGGCACGCGAGTTCATGTGTTGGTCATTCCTGACTGCAATTGAAATCTTCATCATTAGCTGCTGGGAATTGTTTGTCTCCAGCCAGTGATTTGCATTTTTATTTCATGTTTCATCTGTACAATTTCACCAAAGAGCGACAGGAGGAGGAGGAGGAGGTTGCTGAGCAGAAAGCGAGTGGTGACAACCATGTCCTTGCATGGAGTCCCTAAAAATAAGTCTTGTCTGACTAATCTGATGCAGCTATTTAAGGGAATAAATGAATTAACAGATGAAGGATGAACAGCTAATAATTCATCAACTGCATTGCTGAAATTTATATAAATCTTCCCAGTGAAGATTTTTCTTTCCTTTTTTTTGGCATGTTTTGGGAATGTGACACTGTGAGGGCTCTCCTGCTCTGCTGAGTGCTGTCCCTTGCTGTCTCAGACTGTCACATAATGATCATCTTATCTGCTCTTTTCTACAGGAGAAATGGAGGCTGAGCTAAATTACGCTGCACTTGAATGGATTCATGCTGCGTGGGTGGTTGTTGGCCTGATGGCTTTACAGATGACCATAGCGATGGGACTCAGCAGGGACTCGCGCAGCTGGGACCATTTTCCATAGAGATGGGCAATGTCCAGAGCCTGAGACTTGCCAGCTGCGCTGTTTTTCATATTCACCCTCTTTGTGAGCCTGTTTTATTTTTTCTTTAAGGGTTGTACTTGCCTATATGTGTATTTATGTGCGTATTCAACCAAAAAAGTCTTCTGTTTTGTACAGGGGATACAAAAGTGGACTGGTAGAATGGAAGACGTCATCCCTGGTGATGACAATGGTCCCTTCAGGCGATGATGATGGAAACCGGGAGAGGGTTGTGCCCAGGAGCCTGAGCTCTGCCGCTTGCTAGTGCAGCAAATGGAAATTGTGGGGTAGTTTTATTTAGATATAAACATGATCTTTTTTTAATGAACCAACCAGATAACTGCATAACGTAATCAGTGTTGCAGACCTTTCAATCATATTTGTTTTACTGTGCCCAACACTTCAGCTTTCTCAATATGCCCAAAACGTTTGTATTGACAATTTATCACTGCGAGATCGCAGCTGGGGGTTTGGGAAGGGTAGAGACAGATGGGGTTTCTGACCCCTGGGGAGGCAATTTGAGATGGAAAAGAAGTACGTTAAAAGAATAAATTCTGCTCAAATGATGGTTAAGTGACTAGCTAAGAGTGTTGACCTTTAAATCACCATATTTAAGCTTTTGAAGTCAACAAATGATCGGGATAAGTGAGGTGGTGCTGAAGAGAGTGAATTATTGTTGTAGGCTGTCTGCAGACTCAGGAAGACAATGCAGTGTTGGTGAGTTCGTGTTTAAAACACTTTTATTCTGTCATGTGAATAGATTTTTAAGAAGACCCTTTGGTCTGGGACACAGTCCGAGAAAATGCGATGCGTGTGCAGGTAAGGTCAGGCAGCTCGAAGGAAGGGAAAATGTGCTTTGAATAACAGATGTGCAAAAACAGTGACGGAAGGAGACTTAGGGATAAAAGCGTGTGATAATTAGAAGGTAAAGATCCAAGCGTGTGGCAGATGCAAGAGAAGCTAATCAGGTCTTATGGCGAATAAGCAAGAGGATTAGTTAAAATCAGGAGAGAGAATGGTTTCATTATACAAAGCCTTTGTAAAACCTCATTTGAAATATCATGTCCAGCATTGGGCAGTGGGTTTAAAGAAGGATATTCCCAATATCACCGGCGTAAAGACAGCGTTACAAGGCTTATCGAAGCATTAGGAGGGTGAGCCCAGGAAGAGGCTCCGGGAGCTGCCTCGACAAAAGAGGGAAGAGAGGACTTGATTGCATTTTGTCAGGATTCAAAGAGGCTCGAGAGCCTGAGGAAGGATTCCTGGCACATGGGGCTGTGGCAGTGTGAGAGGTTGGTGGGTGATGGATGTTTAGGGCCAGCTGCAGGAGGGATCTTTCTGACCATAATGCAGGTGGGTCAAAGAGCTGGGAGCCATCCTGTCGATGGTCCCAACCACCTGGGTGTTGCAGAAGTAAAGGATGAGCACCCAAGGTGTGTCCTGCTGATAGGCTTCTCAGTATTGATGTATTGAGGACAACGGTTTTAAACGTAGTTGCAGCCTTCCCTGGGATAACCTGGAAAGCTGGATGACCATTAAAGCATAGGGTTGGGTAAGAGCTTAAAAGCACAAACACCTGTGGAAGCACTGCTCCTAAACACAGGGCAAGCATATGCTGTTGATGAAGACCGAAGTGATTAGTTCAGCTTGGGGGCCCCTCACCACAAGAAGGACATTGAGGGGCTGGAGCAGGTCCAGAGAAGGGCAACGGAGCTGGGGAAGGGTCTGGAGCACAGGGCTGACGAGGAGCGGCTGAGGGAGCTGGGAGGGGTCAGTCTGGAGAAGAGGAGGCTGAGAGGAGACCTCATCACTCTCTACAGCTGCCTGAAAGGAGGGTGCAGTGAGGGGGGTGCTGGGCTCTGCTCTGAAGCAATAGGTGATGGGACAAGAGGAAATGGCCTCAAGTTGCACCAGGGGAGGTTTAGGCTGGATATTAGAAAAAATGTCTTCACTGCAAGAGTGATGAGGCAGTGGAACAGGCTGCCCAGGGCAGTGGTGGAGTCACCATCCCTGGAGGGGTTCAAGAAGTGTGTAGATGTGGTCCTTGGGGACATGGGTTAGTGGGTTGGGTGGTGTGGGGTTGACGGTTGGACTTGATGATCCTTGAGGTCTTTTCCAACCTGAATGATTCTATGATTCTATGACTAGAACAGAGCCTAAAGCAGAAGCTCCAACTCACTTTGGTTTAGCAAAATAATGTGTTGGTTTCTCCGTGAAATTCATAAGCCAGAAAGCTGAGCAATGTTCACCTGGTGACAGTGACACACAGCAGCTATCCAGCTCCAGTTTGTTGGACTGGGCATCAAGTCTGCTCGTTAGGAAGAAGCAGCCTCATATAATTAGTTGCCCTTCCACTTCATTTGTGGAAGAGAAAGATATATCTTTTTCTTTACTCCAAGTCAGAAGGCATAGACATTAAACAGTGCAGGTATGTCACTACTCATTTCAGTCTTAACGCAAACATATTGGAATTTTGATTATGTTTGCTCATTGTTCTTCGAGCCCTTCATGCAACCTGATGGAATTGAGCTTGTTTATGAAGATGGAAAAGGAGGGGGAAGAATCATTATCATCTTTATGAGGTATCACGGTCCCACTGATAAGCAGCGTTCAATTCTGAGTGGTAATCAACACCCACCTTTCATCTTTTTTGATTTATGCTTTTACCATGACCTACAGTCTGCCAGATGTGGGCATGTAAAACAGTGAATGGACAATTAATAATTTGCATTAATTTGCGTGCTCACAGTGTTATAGAGACGTGCATGTGCATGCATGGAAAAAGCATTGCTCAGTGGTCCACAGGGCATCCACCTGTGCAATTTTTCACCCTTCTTAAAAAAAAAATATATTTTTGAGCAGCCATATGGATAAAATGGGATTTTTCAAAAGAAGCCAGAGGAATTCAGTGTGTTTTAGAGAGTTGCCTCAGCCCTCCCAAATTTTTGTCCTGGCTTGGTATGTGTTTGTATCGAGCAAACGCATCTCGTGTTCAGCATCTCATGGCACAGACCAGAGGGCAGGAAGCCATGAACAGTCCTTGTAGGCTTGTAGCCCTTGTTCACAAGCACTGAAGCCACTTGCAGCGAGATCCCAGACCTTGACACAGCTGGAGTTTTTCAGCAAAAGTGATGTAATTTGACTATTAGAGAACTATTTACAACTCCCATTGGCAGCTGCTCTAATTCCCTCTCCTATCTCTTGGAGTTGGTCATGAAATATTCTCCAGGACAAGAAAGCAAAAAGTTTTGGTTTTTTTTTTTTGGTAGGAATCCTTGCTTCTTCACTGCCGTATAGAGATGTGCATATAAAAATGCGTGCTCATGAGTACGAAAATCAGCAAAATAAAGCAAAATTAAACAGATTCAAGAAAAAAAAATTTTCTCTGAAACGAAGGGATTCTAAAGGGCTTTTTTTTTTTTTTTGTTTATGTCTATGAATACATCACAGAAGATGTATGACACACAGCCTGGGATGATATTCATCCTGAAATGAATTTTTTTTTTTTTTTTTTTGCGATTTTGCACCATACTGACTGCTCCTTTATAGCGGAACCAAAGTGTAATAATTTAAACACACCATTTCTTTTTGCCCCTTGAAATGAGCACCAGCACTGCTGGCTTACCTCTGCAGTGACAACCCCCCGCCTCCGAGGCACATTTCTACTGGACCTTGGCCAGAATATATCCTTTGCTGCATGCAGGATGTGTTGCAAGACATCTTCGTTTGGTTTGGCGTTCGGGTTGATGGTCTCTTGGTGAGCAGTCCTCCACTGGACTTCCCAGGGTGCCATCCCCAAAGCTGAGCGCAGGGAGGAGGGGACATGAGAGAGGGGCTGTGATCAACTGGGGATGCTCCACGTCCCTGCGAGCGGGGTGGCTGTTTCAAATGCTGCGCTCAGGATCTGGGTGTTGGACTTTAGGGTCCAGAGCTGCAAACTGTTCTTTCTGGGGGGTTGTCATAGAGTCGGGTGCTGTGCAATGTCAAACGAAGCCCTTCTCTTTTCTCTGAAACTGCTTAAATGGTTCCTACTACTCAAAGGTCTGAGCGATTCATTGCCTTTAAGAGAATTATCTGTGAAGCAGAAAGTGCTGATTCTTCCTATAGTAGAGCTAGGATGCTCTTGTAGTGTTTCCCTCCTCACCAGCACTGAGACCATCCATCTTCTGCTGGATTCCCATCTTCTCAGCCCCAGCGAGGGGGCTGTGATGGTGAAGCACTCCAGTCACAGGAGGAACACGGTGATTTATATGTCCTGCTGATGCTGGTGAAGAGGAAAGGGAATTTATGACTTGCCTATCCACATCTCTTCACTTCTTTGACAAGATTGGTAGGGCAAACACAGGAAAACCCTGTCTGCAAGTCCAAGGACAGGGACTGCCTGGTCTGCCACATCAGGGGCTGTAATAAGGATGCAGCATAGAGAAATCATCACCTTGCTTGATAGCTGAGGATGTTATCCCAAGAGTAGTTAATACATTCATGTTACTGCACTGTCTTCTGTTGGATTCAATATATTAAAGTGTTACTCAATCTATTTTCTATTTAGTTTGCAGTAACCTCTGGTATTAACCTTTCCTTCTTGAGCACGTGCTGGAAGAACAGAACAGACAGCAAATAGAGATCTGCCTGAAATTATGTGGCGTTTGCTGAGAATGTAAATCTATTTGCAAGTGTCTTGGAACAAACTTTGAGTGGGTGAAGTTAGCTAATAAACTAGAATATTCATCTTTCATGTCACTCCAGTAGTTGAATTTCGCTTCTTGCTAAGAGCAGTTGTTGTTATGCTTCATTCACCTTGGAACCCCTGATTGCTATCAGGGAACTGAGGCATCAGTTATCACTAAAATAATTAAAAGAAAAATGTGCTGGAGTATTGAAGTTGCAGCCAACTCTTCATATGAAAGTGTGGAGACCCTGCTGTCAGTGGGAATATGTATCTGTGCTAATAAAGCTCTTGGAATTTGGAGCCACATTAATCTGGAATTTCCCAAATACCAATCGCGTTTGGCTTTATTTGCTGGCTTAAAATAATTTCTTTAGGCAGATGAAGAAAATAATATCTATCCCCAGCAGCTCAAGTAAAAACATCTGGCTGAGAGTTTTATTGTGTCAAGAAGTCATAGGATTGCTGAAATATTGGTGAGCTGATGATAGCATTGAACAAGGTGATTGCAGCTTTCCTACCAGCTCTCCTGATGGTTTCCCATTGTTCAAATACAATCCTGGTCCAATCCTAGTGACATCTGCAATACAGTATCAGCAACTTTTTTTTACCTATAATTGATAAAGGTAGTTTTGTTACTGGGCACTCTACCTTCTTTTTAAAAATTATTTTTTAAAGTAAATTATACAATAAAGCTTTTCCCTTAGAAGGTTGGATTGCAGGGAAGTGAGGCTGAACTTTGTGCTGCATGCATCAATTCTGGGTAATTTATAGCTTTAAAATACATATTTTCCTGCATTGTTTAAAAATAAGCTGTCATGGAAACTTTTGCAAGAGAAAATTTCATTATCCTGGAACAATACAGTTGGAGGAAACAATGGGAAAAAAAAAGAAAAGCGGTAATTAGTACAGAAACCTCATCAGGAAACATTATACAGTCATTTATTCTCTCCTACGCACTGTACACTATCACATGGTTCTTTGTATTTGCCTTCCAGACAATGCAACAGAGTGCCCTGAAAAAAGAAACAGAAAGCTTGAAGGGCCAAACAGTGAATCTGGAGATGCTCCAAAATTGAAACTATTCCCGTTTGCTGATCAAAGTCCTCAGTTTTGATACCTACATTTTTTCACAGCAAATCCTTTTTTAAAAAAAATCTTATTTCTAAAATATCTCATTACCAGGAACCACCCAGCACAAAGGTGGTATTGCCAATATTTTTAACGAGGGGCTTTGAACAAAGCCGTTAATCAGCCACCCACGACAAACCTTCTCATCCCAACAGAAGGGAGTTTAGGTTTTTTTCCCCGTTTTAGACAAAAGCTTTCTCATAGCCAGGATCCAAGTGGGCAGGGTAATACTGCTGGGCAAACAAACATATGTTTTACAGACTTGTTGGAAACCTTCCCACTTTGTTCCAAAAAAAATATGGGATGTTAGGGATACGAGAGAAAGTTGAATGTACCTCTAATGGAGCCAGTGAATTCCATCCTGGGAAATCTCTGGGAAATATTGCTGTTTGGCACAATCTGTTCTGCACCCAGGGCAAAAGAGAAAATATGCTCTTCAGAAGTAGTTCTCTGACCCTCCGGGCTCAATCATCGCTGGCACTGATGAATTAGCAATATATCCAGACCGGGATTAACATTACCAGAGGCAGGGAAATCGGCCCAATCTTCTTTCCAGTTTGGTGATGGGATTTTAAAAAGGGGTTTTAGTGAAAACACTGGAGGAGATTTCAGTTCTAGTAAAGAGCTGACATTAAATCGTGAAGAAAGATAAAATTATTCCTAAACACCGTATAAAAAGGGGGAAAAAGAAAAACAAACCCAACCAAACATTTTAATGCTATTTATTAATATATTTTACAAAACCTATTGAAAGATTATTTTGGCAAAAAGAAGCTTTTGCCGTATTCTTGACAGTTTTGTCTTCCTGTTTGAATTTGGTGCTCATCTGTGCTGGAAGGCAGATGTCAGTCTTTGTCGTCTCAGACAAGTTCTCAGGGTTAAAGGGTCAAGAGTCACAGATTGGAAGGCAAAGCAAGATGAATTGAGAAAAAAATAATGTGTGCAATTTTCACAATGAACGCAATTAACTGTTGGGATAATTTACCTCGGGGTACGATGGCTTCTCCATCGCTTGGAGTCTTTAAATCATGACTTGAACGGTTGTCTAAATGATGTTGTGGAGCTCAGAATTTAAATTATGTTGATGGAACAGTTGAATTTTGATATAGTAGGGAGTGATTATTTGTCCTTTAATGTCCTCTATGTATATGTATGTATAGAGAAACACAGATGCCTGTATATAAATATAATACTCCTAAAAGGTGGAAAAAAGTGGTTTTAAATTTTCATAGTTCTTCTCACCATAAAATAAGTCATCTTCTCCACCACAAATATTTAATAAGTACTAATAAAATACAGTTTTAACTGGAATAACCAACTACTGTGAGCTGTGAAACAGGACAAACTATTTTTTGTTGGAAGAGAAAAATCTGAATTTTTCCTGAGCCAGAGTGCCAGCTTCACTCCAGCGCATTCGGAGGTTGTTCAAGAAACACGAGGTGCTGCTGATGCTGCAATTTCAACCTCATCCTAAGGCTTGAATTTTTTTGATCCTTGTTTGATAGGCTTAAACATTAGGGAGTAGTAAAAATATTGCAGTCTTCACCGAGATTAAGGATCTTCTCACACTATATAGGCAGGACAGGATGGTTATTGCAGCCTAAGTTTTCCACTGACTGTGTTGTCGGTACAAGTCAGATCAATTCCATCTGAAATAAATCTTTTCTTTTAACCTTAAATGATCTATTTAGGTCAGCACCTTAGAAACTAATTCTGTGCCCCTGTCTGCGCAGCTGGTCCTCACTGCACACCGCTTACCCTTAAAAAGAGTTCAGATTCTTTTTTTTTTTCTTTTTTTTTTTTTTACTTTTTTTTTTGCCAAATGTCCTCAGTGTGTTTATGCAAAGTGTCTTAACTTTCAGATGATGAGTTGCATACCAAAAAATCGCAGCTTCAGCACTTTCTGACTGTACCTAGAAGGTAGTCGCTGGGGAAAAATAAGTAGTTATGCTCAAATGAGGATGAAAAATATTGTTTTAATTCCCACTGTTGCCATTTCATGCTACAGCCTGGAGATGTATTGCTTTCTTCAACGGCTACTCTGCTAAGCCACATAAATTGGGATAGCTGTGGGGATCCGGAGTGCAGGCGTGGGGCTGTGCGGGTGGCAGCAGGAGCATCTCAACCCATCCAGGACAGGAATACAGTGGGTTAGATCTGTCACCCACCCAGCCTGGGACCCTTTTTCTGCAGTGTTCAGTGACAGATGTCACAGAGCTCTAAGGAAAAAAATGTTTGAAAGTTCTTTTCTTTATCGAACAGGTTGTACTCTGAAAATCCAACCAGCTGGGGTGTCCTTAACTCTTCAGGTGTCCTGTCCTCATGTTACTTTGGTAAAAATTTCTCTCTACTACAAAACATCTCCTGTTCTCTACTTGTATACAGCATTAATCACTGGGGTAATTTAATTTCTGATTTATCTTTATTGGTATAACAAAATATTTATAACCAAACATAACCTGTTAATAATACAGTCTTTTAAATGAAATTGGAAAACTGAAGTCTTGATTGCTCTGTATGGCAGCATGCTTGGGTCTGGGTAGCGGTGTTACTCTGATGTCTAGCTTTGGAGAATCACATTCCCCACGCCTGCTTTTCCTCTTCCTTTTGCGTTCGATGGGGAAATCTTCCCTGGTCTGCGATACATGTGGTATAATGCAAAGATGCTTTTCCTACTTAACTGATTTAGAATTGAAGGGAACCTTTTTGGTTTTTTGGTTTCTTTTTGTTGTTGTTGTTGATTTTTTGTGTGTGTGTGTGTGTGTGTGTGTTTGCGTGTAGGAAGAATTACGTATATGGGCAGCTGTTACCATTTGTCTTTCCAGGAAGAAGGGATTTTTGGGCACATGTAGGTCCCTCTCTTTCTTGCAAGATAGAGTATGAAGTTATTACTTATTTACACCTCACCTCATTTCAGGGATACTCAAGTTCATGTAGCTGTTGCAAGAGTATGGAGAGAAGTTCCTCCAAGTGATGGCCATCCGTATTTCTCACTTGAATATTTACTCTAAGGGCAGGTGTCCCAGGGAACTTGAGGCATGGGTTCCCAAACTAAAACTCTGTTGTAACCTCTTGCAGGTAGGGCCGTGGCGGGCTGGCCCTGGACTGGTGTCTCCGCGTGTTCCAGCATGGCTGGGTGCTTATGGAAACCTGAAGTCGTCACCTGCTCCCACACATTGTTCCTTCAGGGACCCCAAACCTGCTCGAAAGGCCACCAAAAAGAAAAGGTTTTCCAAGGTCTAGTGTCATGCTTTGTTGTCTTGTGCTGCTGCTGATGCCACACCTGCCTGTGGACGTAGATCCAGTCTGGCTGGATTTCACTCTGAGACCATGGGGGGACGTCTGTGTCACCCGTCACTGCAGTTGCCTAATTTTTTCAGACTGCAATTTCACAAAGATACAAAAAAAAAAAAAAAAAAAAAAAAAAGAAAAAAAGGAAAAAAGACCTTTTCAGTTACAGCATTGAAGGCAACAGGAGGAAAAGAAGATCCCAAACTGAACCCTCTGCTGGCTCATTGGATGAGACTGGGAGGGATGGCTGTAGTCTGCGCCTCGATGACAGGTAATCCTTTCAGACATAAAATAACTACGGTAAGGCAGCTTGTACAGTGGTGTTTGGTGACAGAGATTCCTCTCCAAAGCCTGTGCAGGGGCTTGAGTAAAGCTGCAGCGTGTGTGTACTGATAGCAAGCAGGTGAAGGTCATTACCTGTTAGAATTAAATTTTCTTCTTTTGTTGATCGAGGAAATAAATTTGGTCCAATGCTTGCGTGAACAGAACACAAAACTGCAGTGTGATGAATGGAGCCTCGTGATTATGCCTCATGTCTGCAATATGGCATCCCAAATTGCATTCCATGGTGTATTTAGAGCAATGGAAATCCCACTTTGCTTTGAGCAGGGGAGAGCCTTAGCCAGAAATTTGTGAGCTGGGCATGCTCCAGCTCAGCACTGGGGCCAGGCAGCCGCGTGGGATTGCTTGGCTGTTGGTACCTTCTTTGTGCTTCTTCTAGTGCCTTACATTGAAATGTCACAAAGTATTTCACAAGATAATAACTACTGAAGTTTTGTAAGTAGTCCAGGGAGGTGGCTGCTCTGATGAAGTGTTTTGTTGGTGGGTGAACTTCAAAAAGTGCTGCTCCAACCAAGGCCTGAGAAATTAAAAGTGTGACACGTTGCTGAGCCTTGTGAAACCTGGAGGAAAATAAACTCTCTCTTCATCTCTCGGGAAGAGAAGGTGAAGAGGCCAGCGGCTTGGAGCATGACTAATCTTAAGGACAGCAGAAATTAGATTATTAAAGTAATATTCAAATGAATCTCAAATAGTTTCGCTTTCAGGGCCGTGACCTGAAGTCACAGAAGTTTTGACTTTATTATAAAGAGGTCTATGAGCAGTGCGAGAGGCAGGCAGAATACAGTCATCACACAAGTCAGGGGTGATAATTAACAGATTAAAAGGGGGGTAGAAGCCCAGGGCGCAGGGTAAGCCTGAAGTGATGCACATCAAGGGGACTCTTTGCCACCCCTCGTGTCCTGGCCACGCGTCTCGTCTTTTTCCTCCTTGAGCTGAGGCTGTCTCTGTCCAAGGTCTGATAGTTCAGATCTGGAACTGTACTGCTTCTTCCTCATTAGTAATTTTTAAAATTGTACCTTCTAAAGCAGCTTTTCTTCTCCTTCCCTATCTCCTCCTGCTCTATACTGCTCATTATGGAGGTGACAAATGATCTAGAGGTGACTGAGCCGTGGACCTTCGATTGTTCATTGACCTACACTGTCTTTCCTCTGAGCAGATCCTAAAATGACAAATTACAGATCTGCTATGATGCTATTCAGTTTAATTGGTATGTTCATTTTATGGAAAGAAGGTTCCTGAACTCTCGACGGTCTCGTGTCAAAAATCTCCAAGCTCCTGACACCCGAATGACTTTGCATGGTGAAAAGAATAAACCACCATTACTGTGCCACGTACATTTATTGTTGCTGTGCCTTAATGCAGCTCCTGAAACTCCGGAGTTAAAAATGATGAAGTGGTGATGGTTATGGTTTTAATGCTCGCTTCTTTGTAAATTGCTATCTGAAGTGTCGCGGAAAGAAATGATTTGTAAGCGTGATGGTGCACTTTGCCAGCTGAGCATCTCGTTAGCACGGTGGACTGTAAACTGCTTTATCACTTGCTATGGTTTATAAGAGCATTCTAATAGCTTCCTCCTCTTAGGGAGGTAGTGTTTTGCTTTGTAAATGTGAGCCTATTATATATTCATGTTAATCAGCAAAATTACTATTCCCTCTTGAGAAGGATGAAGATACCTGATTGAGAAAATACTTGCGGGATCCCTTGCATTACGACCCCTTTCTCATTGCCACCGGGGAGCAGAGGCAGATGTGCTTTGCATGCAGCGCTTTCCTGTAGCTCAGCAGCTTGGTGGGGGAGGAGCTTCCTAAAGCCCAGCTCTCTGTTCTTGCAAGGAACCATCTCGTATAATCCCTCTCCTTCCCCTCGACTTGCTCACCCTCCTCTCCATAATGTTCTGCTGTTCCAAGAAGCTCAGGTGCTTGGTTGGGCCATGGTTGTTCTTGTGCCCACCTTTCTCTTGAGCTCCAAAGGTTATTTTCTGCTCGGTGCTACCCCCAGGGCCAAAACAGAGTTGGGAATTTGGTGGGTGTCTTGACCCCTGGTTGTCTTATAATAAGGGTGAAGCTTTTGGCTCTGTATTAAGGGTCTCACTCTGCTCTTTTTTTCTGCAAAAAGCAATCCAATGACTACGAATCGCTTGTGTTTTTTAAAAGTGTCGTGAAGTTGAATGAAGAAAAGTGTGGCTGTGCAGCTTACCTTTAAATTGGGTTTACTTTGGCTCAATTCCAGGCTGCTAAGGAATAACCAGTGTTTGTAGGTAAGTTACCATCACCTCAGCCTTAGTAGTTAATTCCATCACTCTGTTGGCACGAAGAACCCTTCTGCTAATGGCTCCGTAAATTCTTCTTGTTTTTGTGTTAATTAGCGTTATGTCATGAAGGGCTACAGACAACATTTCTAAACTCAGCAACTCACCTCCAGGCCTCTCAATCTGTATTTCAATGGACTGTTTAATAGACAAAGTAAAATCTTAACTTTATCCTAAGAGTTAAGAAGTGAGACAGCTATCTTAGGTATAATAATCACATTCAGTAATGCTTAAAACTCTCAAGGGTCTTGTAGAAATGACATTTTTCCAGGCTTTTCTCTCAGTGCACTTTGGAAAAAAACAAAACAAAACAAAACAAAACAAAAACAACCAAAACAAAAAAAAACCACAGAAAAAAAAAGTCCAAAATTTGCTCTTGGATTAAAGCATAAAATTCCCAACAAAGTCAGTGGGAGCTGGACGTGCACATCTGAGGACGGAAGTTGGCCCTACAAGCTCAATGTTTTAGATAAGGAGGACATGATAGTTTTGTATATGAGTTTTTTGGGCAGATCTTCTACTTCAGCGGAGCTGCAGTTGGTGGAAGGTGTAGTGGGTTTGGAAGAAGAGAACGGAGGGAAATCTGGGTAGGAATGGTCTGATTTAGAGCAATCTGGACCCAGCCTGAACTAAAGCAAGTTGTCAGGTAGCAGCTGGTAGGAACTAGAGTTGAACCACACATAAGTACAATTTCTTCTTCTTTCTGAAAGGGCCACAAAATCAAAAGCAGGTGACTGGGGGCCCTGTGCTCCCCAGCAGAAGTCCTAGATTTAAGGAAGGTTTGTAGTCAGTATTATGTGACCTGACTGTTCCTGATGTTTTTTTTTTTCTTACCCTTGGTCCTGTCAATTGAGCTATTTATCATTGTGTGTCGGGGACTGTCTATGCAATAGGGACTTGCTATTCTGCTGAGTGGATCAGTAATATAATAACTTATTTTCTGGAGAGATGTGTGCATAGGAGAGGTTTCTGTTTTTTTCAGTAGCTCTGCGTCTCCTGGATAGGATTCTTTGCTGGCTATTAACCTCTGACTGAAGCTTTTCTTCCTTTAATGTGGGCTATTTATGACATCTTTCTAGTCTGTCAAATTCAGTCCCAGGGAACCAACATCTTAAAAAAAAAAAAAAAAAGAGAGAGAGAGAGAGGACAGAAAGACCAATAAATGGATCGTGTTCCAATAGTCCTCACTTCCTTAAGAAACCACATTAAAAACATACAATAGGATTAGATAATCTTGAATTGAACCTTTTCTATGGATTTATTGGTATACTGACAATACTTGAAAGTGAAGACCATTGCCAGCTGTCCAGGTTTTTAGCACAGCACTGTGGTATGTGATCTCTGCGCCTTCTTAAGCTTTGCCACAGCTTCATCTGAATATGTTCAAGTTGATTATCTGTTAATCCTAAATATCTCACGTGAACTTGTGGAAATCTTGAAAGTTCTTTGGAGAACTTTCTCCAGTTCTAGGAGAAAAAATTTGTTAGGACAGCACAAGGTCTTGTCTTTTTCTTGGTCTGCAAAGGGACCCCATGACAGGCGTGACATCTGCTGTTGATCTGCTGTTGATGACTTGGGAAACTTCTTCTCTTCTGTAGCTCCTATCTCCCATCACCTCACACATTTCTTCTCCAGCATTTCCAGTTCAGCTGCTGGTTCTGCCCACGTGTCCCAAGAAGTCCTTAAAAATGGGTAAAAATGGCAGCAAAACCACACATATTCCATTTTTACCCAGTTGCTGCTCAGCTGACTCAACCCCTTTGGGTTTTTTTTAGTAGGTTTCCCAACCAGTTCTGGAAATGTGCCAGTCACTGTGGTTACAGTGCTGGTTTGCCAGGAGCTGACCTGGATGCACCAAGCATTTTTGAAAAGCTTTGGATCTACTCACCTTTGAGGCAGTAAAGAGTTTAAATTATCACTGGCTGGGCATTTGGGAATGTGTCGTTAGCTAACCCTTTGGAAAGCTCTGGTTTTAATTTATTCTGAACCCTCCCATGCCATTGTCAGGTTCAGCTGGGACATCTGTAATGCCTCTGGAGTAATCACACCAGCGTTTGATGCTGGGCTGTCGGTAGGAATGGTTGTCTCATGGGGAGTAATTACGGGAGCGACGATATCTCCCTGCTGAAAGACATCCCTGCCTTCATGGAACAGACCAGGTTTCTCTGGGTGCTTTGAAGCAGAAGGTCAGCTCAAGGGGCTTTTTTCCTGCTGATTTCCGTAGTCCCAGATGAGAGGGCAGTTGGTCTTTCGATAACTAGGAAATTGCATTCTCCAGGTATTTTTTAAGCAGCTATTTGGCCAGACTACTAGAAGCGACCACCTAACAAGAGTTTCTCCAAGATTGTACAAAGTGTAGAATGGACCCCCAAAACAGAGGCAAAATCACAACAGAAGGTAACTGGATATATTTCAGCAGACACTGTTCCAGAAACTGGTGATCTGATTGCCTGTATCTGTGCAGGTGATGCCCCAGGGACATTATCTCCCCTGTCTGGTTGAGGTTTCGGTTTGCAAGGGTTCACCGCTGGACACCAAAACTATGAAGCCTGCTGTGAATCCACTGAGCAACATCAGATTAACACGGTGGATGGCCTCACTTCCTGCGTGATAAATATGCCTTGAGAACAATCTGTCTTTTTGCACGTTGTAAGTTTTCTTTGCGCTTACTCAAGACGTGCACGTAGGTTGTGTTCCGTGGCTCCATGAATCTCAAGAAAATCCCTACATGAAAGCTCCCTTTTGACTTTCCAATGGGTTTATAAATGTTGGATTTAACACACACCTTGAAGTAGGTCAGATGTAGCTGAGACTGTGTCATCTGCCAGGAGAGACAGAGAGGCCGGTTGGTAGGAGAATGAGTAAAGTTGTTGCAGGGAAATTTGTCAGACATGGTAAAGGATGCCCACATGGAAAGCATTAATTCCAACTTCAGTAAACTGACTGTGTAAGAAATTTCTTCCATGGGAGTAAATGGTCCCTCTTGAGACAGTCATAGGACCTGGCAGACCCTGTGAAGGAAAATTTGGGGGTGTGAGGTGGGCACCTTCCTTGGCAACAGATACCGAGGGAGGAGAGAGGGACTGGGCTACCAGCTGTTAGCTGGTTGGAATGACAAAACCAACGCTGATGATTTGTCTGTCTGACAAAACCAAAATGTCTTTTGTGGTTCCTCATCCAATGCTCATCCATCAAAGTCTTGGTTGACAGTAAGTATTTAAAAAAAAAATACTGTAATTACGTTTATTCGGGTGTTAATTGGAATATTGCACATAAAAGTGAAGTGATGCCTGAGGGCTAACAGGTTGCTAGCATCGTAATCCCAAGGAATGGTGAGAGATGGGTGAGCCTATAACGAGAAACTGGTTGGTTTAATTAAAGGTTTCAAATGCCACTAGTGCCCACGCGGATTTCATCCATTTTAACAAGTGTGCAGGTGGGTGAGTAACTGGGAGGAGTCTTGAGTGAATGCGTTGTGGAAATGTTGCATTTTTGCCAAGATCTGTAAGTTAAAGCCGTGCTGTTGAAACTTTGGTGGATTTGACTGCAGTCCTGCTGGAGAGGTGGCATGACCTGGAAATTCTTCTAGATATTGTTGAAATGGCTGGTTTATGGAGGTGATCGAGGTTCTTGAGGATAATGGGGAAAAGCCCAAATACCTTCATGAATTCTTCATTAAACCACTGTAATGTGGTCAGTGTGGTGGATCTAGTTCAACAGGGCAGAATCTTTGGCCAAGACTCGCCTGGGTGTCCATCTGTCCTCTTGGCTCTTCTGGCTGAACGATGCTCCTCTGAAGCACGATCTCGTAGCAGATGAGGATCTCTTGAGCAGTCTGGAGGGCAAGAGCAGTAAATGCATTCAGATAGAACCATGGAGCTGGGATTAGGAGCAGAGGGAGTATGTTCCCCCTGTGTTTAGCAAATTCATCCTCATGCATGGACCGTGTGGACCACGGCACTGCTGCTTTAAACATTAACCTGTTGTGTCTGGGGGTTCATTTATTATTTTTTTTCTTTCTCCAAATGGTACTTTCTCTTGTTTTCCCAGATTTAGTTACGGGTTTGAGGCTCTCCAGATCCTGCTCTCCAACACATCCTGCACATCTGGGTGCTGCCGTAAGCTCTAGGAAAAGCCATTGTGGTCATGGGACGTAACCACGTGCCGGAGATGGTGGGCATCCTCCTGAACTGGAACTCCTTCCGAACACGTTGCTGGTGATCAATTAAATTACCCATTAAACACAGAACTGCTTGTCAGGCAGGATTACTAGCTGAGGTTTGGATTAGACAAGCTTTATTTTTTAATGTACCATGGTGTGCAGCGGCTTGCGGTCCCCCTGCATTCTGGCACGATTTAGTCCCTCGGACAGAGTATAATTAGCATTTGAAAGCCTATAGGTCTCTTTCTAGTTTTAGTGGTGCAAGTGGAATCTGTTCTTATGTATAAATAAAGAGCAATTTGTTATCTCAAGACATTTTGAACCTCAAGGAAAATCTTTGACTGTATTGTTCTGCTCATTACAACAGGTATTATAATGGATTCCCATGGAGAAAAAAGCTCGGGTGATAACATTCAAAGGAAGCTGATTGGAAAGTCTACATGATTTATAAAACACCTCTTGTGAAAGCACACAAGAAGTGTAATGAAAGCACAATAGTAATTATATGAAATCCATACGAGGGGTTCATGCTGATATGGCATTTTGCAACAAAAATGAATTTGTGTGATGAAAGAAAAAATGAGACAAAGGAATATGGTTTTACAAGACAGCCTTGGGGGAACCTGGATGTTCTGGAGAGGCTGGTGTTGACTGAAAGAAAAGGTCAGTTCTTGTTTTTTGTCTGGAGCTGGCAAACTTCTGAGCCAAGATGTCAGTATTGCTGCGGCTTCCCTTGGAGAGGCTGCTGCGGGCAAGTCAAATCAAGCAAACCTTGCTAGGAACGGAGCTGCTTCTCGACAGGAGAGAAGCAAGGCTCTGCTTGGGGTAGAGGGATGGCTTGCAGATGCTCATTTCTGACTATGGTACTGCTCAGTTTTTATCCCTTGCAGTTCTGTAGTGAACCCAATAGTAGTGTTGGGGTTTTTCTCCCTAGTATTTAGGTGTTGCTGGGCAATCAGGAAATGTGTCACAGAGCATTCAGACTATGGCTGAGGCAAATTTAAGTCCATTGGTATTTCCAAAAACTCTCATGTCAATTTTTTTAATGAAATTTTATTTGAAAAGGTATCGTATGGCTTATGCTCATATCTCTCTTATTTTGCAATGTGCACTGAGCGACACACTAACAGACTGGTATTTCTGCCTTGGTATTGCTTCATACGTGTCTCCACTACCTCTACTCTTTTTTTGCTCTCATGCCAACAGCCTAAAAATGTTATTTCATTTCATCAGAGCTGTTTTAATCCACAAAATAAAGCAGCACACTTCAGTGAGCACCAAATTGCAGCTGCCCTTAATTATTCAGAATACAATATTTTAACTATTAAATTTTAATGCTATATTGAGACACAGTAAAAGGTGTAAAGTAATTTTAAAACACATTATTTACACTTGTATAACATCAGAATATAGGTGGGTATTTTTTCCAATACAAAATTTTCTGTTTTGTCTCATGAGGTTTTTTTTTCTCCTGTGTTGAAATTTTTGTTTGTTTGTTTCTGAACAGGGTAAGTTCTTGCCACGTCGCTGTTTCATACATCAGGAATCGGGGAATAAATTTTGCTTGTTTCTGAACAGGGTAAGTTCTTGCCACGTTGACGTTTCGTGCATCGGGAATTGGGGAATAAATAACCGCTGGCTGGCGAACGCTGCTCCCTGGCAGATACAGATCCCTGGCACTGAGGGATTAATGGCTTGAATAACTTTTTCAAATACCGTTCTGCTGAAGCAGCACCTACAGGGCTCATGGTCACTTTTTGTCACCTAATAGGAGCCCTAAAAGGTTCGGTAAATGACACAGTCGAACTAGAAAAGCAGATTAGCCGTCCTATCTCACCACCCAGCCCGCTGCGGGGGAGCGGGTCCAGGACCACTTATCTTCCCTAAGCCACAACCAGCGCAGACCTTGTGGTCCAAATCCAGCCTCTAATTTAATTTTCTATCTTTATAACATATTTATTTGTGTGTAGTTGAATGTTTTCCTTCATTCTGATTTCATTACGGTGAAGTAATTGATAGTGAGCGGAGTCCATTGGACATGATTGCTGGGGCGGCGGGTGATAACGCATGTCTCCGAGGGATGCTGCATGCGGCTCAGACAGCCGGCAGAGCTTTTCATCTCCGTGTCAGATTCAAATCCCTGACTTGAAATGAATTAGGAGGATCAGCCTAGCCCGTATCTGAGTGGACTGATGCCCTTCGCAAAGCACATTATTACTCTTGGTCCCAATTTTCACCTTTGTTGCAAACTCAGCCCGCAGTCTGAGAGCCTGAACAGACATGAAAACAGAAAATGAGCTTTCAGCTTTATCCCACCAGCTCTGGACCAGGCCACGAGGGATCAAACAACAGCACAGGAAAGCTCCAATTGCTGCTGGCCTGGGTGGAAACAGGAAGAAGCTAAAGCCCAGGTTTAATTTTCCAGTAACTACCAATTCAAAAACTGCGCCCATTGAAATTAAATTTCACTCCTACCTAGTCTTTTGCTTTAAAATTTCACAGGGTGTCACCTGGACAGCCAGCATCATGCCCTCATTTTACAATTTGCAACTCTAATTGCAAGTTTACAATTTGCGGTTCCCATGGGGAAAAGCAAGGCAGAGATGCAATGAGGTGTTGCTGCAAGGACACGGTGGAGAGTTTGCCCAAAATAACGAGCGCTCAGTTCTCATGAGAAGATGTGTATCACAAGATGCTTGTAAACTCTTACCTCCCAGATCCTTTGTACCATGCTAGAATCTTTTTATTTCAAGCTTTTTGGAAGCAGACCTGTTGCTTGGTGTGTATTTATATACATGTGTTATAATCACTCCGTCAATTAGAACTTTCACACCAGTGCTTTCAGATAAAACTAATTGAAGAGGCAAGAATTAAATTTCTTCTGCTGAAAGCAAAGGTAAAACTTCTGAGTCCATCAGCCGAGCCAACCCTTAATTGCTAGTGCTCATTTCAGATAACGAAAGCCGGCTGTTTCTTCAGAGCCATCTGCAGATTCATCATTTCCAGGCTATGCGTTTGCACTCCTCCATTTCCATAATTCAGTGATCTGTTACAGTCCTTCCATGTGCCTAGAAATGGACTTTGTTATTGCAACAGTTCTATACACGACTATATAAAATGAATATTTAAACTATACATATATAGCTATCAAACTCTTATCACTTATGTAAAATTATTTTGGACTTATATGTAAACAAAAATTGGCTTCACCCCTAGAAAACCCATTTTGTTGAGAATTTGCCATATGGGGCAGGGGCTCTGTCACTTTGGAGGCAGTGGTTTTCCCTCAACAGTAAGCAAAGCCAATAGTGAGAGTTAATTGCACGATGGAACAAAGGTAGCAAAATGACGTATTTTATATGGCAAAAAGAGGGGAAGGGAAGGAGAAAATAGGCAATTAAACAAATTACTAGGATAGAAAAATGTCTCCAAAGAAGCAACAACACAGGTAATGCGCTAATTTCCAAAAGGGCCAGAAGACACAAATCAAACTCCATTTTTTCCCAAGCAGTTGTTGCGACGAAAAATGTGTTTTATTACATGTGCCTGGCAAAGGGAGACCTTGTGGGAACAGAAGTCATCGAAGAATTATAATATGCCATTAGGACGCCCTTGGAAGCACAATGGGGAGTGTGCTCCGAGGAGCAGTTTGGGGAGTAGGGAGGGGGGTGAGAGTTATTTGCAGATGTGAGTCCAGAGCTCTGGATGGAGCAGCTCCCCTTGAGGCAGAGCAATGCAGGATGTTGGTGTCCTGTAATTATGGGCTGTATAGTGACCGCCTGTAAATGGGCAGGTGCCTGGGGGATCCCCTGCCAGTGTCTCCATCAACCCCCAAGCCAGGCACGTACCACTCCTCCTGCTGTGATTCCAGTGCAGGAGGTTAGAGAGAAAATAACGATCAGCATGGTAATAACAGTCCTGAAAAATAAATAAAATAAAACCTGCTTGTTGTCGTAAGAATTGTAGGCTCCTGGGAATTAAAACCTGTAGCTTGTGCCGTACAGAACCTGTGGTGTAAGATAAAATGTCTCTTTCCAGCTTTTCTTTTTTTCACAACTTTGCTCTTGGACTTGCATATAATTATTGTAATTATTACATGATGTGGGACTGCAGCTTTCAAATGCCAGGGTGTAGCATAGCGAGACGGAGCTGCAAAGCCTGGGAGAAGCCTGGAGGAATCCTGGGAAGCACGTGCTGACCCTGAGACCTTCAATTGTTGCAGAGTCAAATGAGTCAGGCTCATTCATGGTCTAACTTTCCTCTGGTTGATGAGGATTCCAGTAGAGGCCAATAGAGAAAGCTTCTGAAAAAGCCATTTTTAATTCTTATGTCACCCATCGGATTCCTCTGTGCTCCTCCAGTTTCTGGGAGGGTCAGTCATGCCATGCCCTGACTCTTCGTTGAATGCCAAGACAAAGAGGGTTATCCCTGGAGATGTGGGAGGCAAAGGTTAAGAGCTGAAAAGGGCTGGATGGCTTTTTTCTCTATCTGTTTCTGCATTCCTGAACACCACGACGTTCCTCTATGTGAACATTGTGATAGCTCCATAGCCCTGAACAACTCCCCGTAGTATTAGGAGGAGCTACATTGCACCTACTGCTTGTTGTCCAGCCTGGGTTCCATCTGAACCCCGAGAGCTTTTACTCTTACACACACACCAGCAATATTTTATTGATCTACCAGCTGTGGTTCCTAGGCAGACTTCTCTTCAGAAGCCCAACGACTTCGTTTTTGGCTCAGGAGAATGCTGGAGTCAGGGGGTCCCATGGATATACATATACGTCCTATTGCTGTGCTTTGTAACCTCTGGTCTAACTAAGGGGGAGCATTTCCTGAAGTTCCAATGTTTTGCCAATTGACAGGGTTAGCACAAAGGACACAGGCACCAAATTAAAGAAGTAGGCTTATTTTTACTTACGTTTAAAGTAATTAAATAATGAGAAAAATCATACAGTGAAAATAAATTAAAGCAAGATAAAGTAAAGCAGCAAAATAACAAGCAAACTACTACAGCAAGCAGAAAGTAAGTTAATGCACCCAATCATTACTACATGGAGTTAGCAATAGTGATTAAGAAAGACACATCACCAATTGCCCTATTAATACCTTACCATCATCCAGATCCGCAGTCGCTGGGGAGCCCGGTTGCAGCGAGGATTTGGAGAAACCTTCCTGGCAATTGGTAAATCTCTATACAGTGTGTCCACCACATAGATGAGGCTTCCAAATTTCCCTGCAAACGGTCCCTGCTTTTGTACAGTTGAATAAACAACTTTCTATCTTAAACTCTGAAAAACATCTGGGGTAGTTTTCTCCTTGTTGACTTCTGTCTCGAGCCTGGCCAGGACCAGAGAGGGGAGATAACAAGAACAAAAGAATCTACTGATCTTGATTATATCTCTCTCAACAAAGTTTGTCACGTCTTGCCACATTCCTTTGCTGTCTGTGGTGATAGGGCACATCCGTGCTTAATTTTGGCCACTGTTATGCAATTAGTATCTTTCTGCTGGCCAACCTTACACAGCAAGTGTTACAGCAAAGCTCTATAAGCATTACAAAAAAACTTTTATAAACTGGCATATATTAATAAGGTAATACATTGCATATGTGATCAATATTATACACATTAGATATGTTGTTAGGTTGTGATGTTCATCTAGAGGTCAACTTTGGTTCAGGGCCTCACTGCTCAGGCCCTAGTATTTCATACAAGCACTACCAATGACATGAAATTATCTTCTCCAGCAGGAAAGATGGAAATGAAACACCATCCTTGATAATACGCTCCCTTAAAAATCTGCCCTATGAACGCAGATCACAAGGACTGCTCCGTAATATTGTGTACCGTTGTGTAGAGGTGCAAACCATGGCAGAGAAGGAAGTGAGCCAAGTGAGCTCTAAGTCTGACATTTTAATAAGAGACATATCTCATTTTAATGGTGTATAGATTGTTTCCCCTTGAGGCTGATACTTTTTTTTTTTTTTTTTTTCTTCTAGAGGAGACAGAGCTATCGGCATCTGCAACCGGTGTATGTGACATTTTAAGGCAAAATCCTATAGTACACAGCAGAAATACAGCATTTGCTTAACACTGCATGAATAAATACGTACTTAGTCATACATTCTCTGATAAGGTCTTCAAAGGCATAGTGAAATATGGTGATGAGACCATCAGAGGTTGGCGTAAACTCATGCATATAGCTGAAGATAGATCTTCACCCTCACCTTAACTTCTGTTCTCACACCTGCTGCTGCTTCTTTCTCTGATTTTCCCTTTCATATCAAGACTGAACTCTGCCACATCTTTCTGATGGCATCTCCTCCTCGCTGCTGTGTACCATACTTGTAGGTAGTCTTTTTTATTTTTATTATTCATTCTGAATCTAATCATGATCTCTGTGTGAGAAGGGCTTTCTTGTGTATTATCTTGTATACTTCTGCTGTATTTCTGCACCATGTTAAGCATCTTACACAAAATTTTCTTCTTTCTTCCTGCCTACTACTTAGATTTTCATATTACTTTTTTTTTTTTTTTTTTTGTCAGAACTTTGTAATTAGCTATGATCAAACAGTAGCGTTGGCTGAAAACCCAACCAACCAACACGTAGAAGTTTGTTTGTTGAATTAATTTTCAGTGCAAACTCTGTCAAAAAAATCACGTGTTGGGAGTGTCGATAAGGAGCATGCCTGAAGGAGGCAGTGTATGTTTTGGTATATTCTATACTTCTTCTTTTGGAGGTTGTATGTTCTGTTTCAGTATGCAGGTGTAGCACAAATGGAAATCCTGTATGCCCAAAGCTACTGATATTTATCCAGATTTCTGGAAGCTCAAATCTCTCTTAATCCAGTGTTCCACTCTTCTCCTTAATGTCAGCTTTTGTTGCGTATATCCTTTCTGAGATACGTAAAAACCCAAAGTTCATCCTTAATATCGGTGTAAGAGATGGATTTGGTGTCCTGTAGGCTTCAGTCGCTTGCTCAGTTGTTAGGCTCAGATATTCAGCTTTGTTGTATGCTACAAATTCCTTGAAATTGTTGCTGTTTTGTCATCTGTAAGATTTACAAATACTTTCATTTGACATATACTGCACAATTACATTTCTTGTTGCCCCTGGCATGCAGGACTGGTTATATATTGACGTGATTACTGCACATTTGATAAACCTCATAAAACCCGTCCCAATATCTGTGGATCATTTGGAGAAATAAGTTAATCTTGATATAATGAGATGAGAAGACTTTTTTTTTTGTGGAGTGATTCCCTGAAATCAGCTTTCATGCTGGAAATAAGGGAAAGCTAATTAAAAACTACAGGTCTCAAGCAGGGATTAGAGAAACCATGGCCATTTGACATGAGTGACAATACAAGGAGACATTTTCCTAGCCAGTTTTTACAGCCAGAGCTATAACTATGAGGCAGGGAGGATGATTTTCTCTTCTAAAGCAGGACATTCCCCTGTGTTATACTCCTCTTGCTGGTTAAGTTTCTCAAACTATTATGGTACTTCCACTGTATTCATATGATAATTTGAATTACCATTAAAAGAAGTGGAGAGGGATGAGAAAACCTGGAATAGAACTTGATAAAAATTGACATCTAGGAGCTATATTGATTTATATTCATTGTGAAATATAATCTAAATACAAAGAGACAGGAGCTAACAGCGTGTATAACTTTGAATAGGTTCTCATATTATCTTTGCCTTTTACTTTCTGTATCACTCTTGAAATTTAAAAGGTTCTTTTGCATTCCTGGTTGTCTTCTTGCTACCTTCGAGAGCAGAGACCTTGTTGCTTCTGGTTTCGGATGAAGCGATAGGATTGATTTATAGAAATAAATAGAATAAATTAACACATTACAAAGTAGTGGGTTTAGGTGGAAGAGGTGTTCATACTTGGACATTAGTTGATGAGTTCCTTTTGTGCATATCTAATTGGAGTATTTTGACATCGTTTCATATCACTGAGACTCCAAGCTATGTTCTGATGCTCCGATGGTAAAGCAGTGGTAGCACTGGGAAGCAGTGCTTTGAACCCCTTGGGTCTGCTTTGGTTCAAAGGCTTTGGATGTGCCGAGCATGAGCGTGCCTGTCCTAGTGAGGAACGTACCTCATACTTCATTCAGCAGCAGTGTCATGTCTAGAATGCTGATTTGGGAGATGTTGAGCAACTCCCATCATTAAATTCTGGTGAGAGCACTCAGGATTTCCCAGGAATGGCCCCTGGGGATGGAGAGCGAGAGTGAAGATTCACACCTCTATTTTAGGCAGCATTAGGTGACTAATTGAGTTGTGTTTGAACGAAGGCAGAAAACTGATTCCCTTATGGAGCCAGAGGAGAAAAATTAGGTACCTTTGGGGATGCGTCTCATTCGGGATGTCGAAATGCTCCTAGAAGAAACATATGCTATAGAAAAGGGACATTATCTGTAAAAGTCAGGCTTCCATTAGGTTTTTTTTTTTTTTTTGGGTTCCAAGGTCTGTTTCAAGTCTTAAAAAACTTCTACAGAACTTCCCAAAAGTCGAGGAAAAGGAGTTCTAGAAGCAGTATTCAACCTCCATGCCCTAACTCCTAGTGCAAGTGTAGGACACAGAAATGTCTTAATATTAAAAGATTGAGTTAAAATATAGGAAAAAAGATTGGTTTGGTTGAGAGAAGCGTTATTTGGCACGCTCCCAGGAGCACGTGGCAGATTTCAGTTGCCACAGCTGTTGTATCTGGGGGAAAAGTGTGGATGTCTCCTGCCAGGATGGAATGCCCAGTGCTGGATAGTTACACGGAGAAACATCAAACCCATGGCAGCCTCTGATAACCGAGATAGCTGCAGGTGCCGAATTTATTCCGGCAACGGGAAAGTGTAACTTTGAGTAAGTGGCTTGTTAATGACGGATTCTTTGGCAACCCAACAATAGGACAATGAGATTAAACAGATGTAATGGTAATTTCTCTGCAAGTATCAGTTTACTTTCCATTAAAAAATATGGTAACTCTTCAAGCTGAAACGTGGACTTTAAAACAACGAGGGGTCTATAGGAAGAAGAGGTTTTGAAGTGGCAAATAACTACTGGCTAACATTTGGACTGGCATTAGGCAGCGTATTCTGTTTCTAATTCTAAATTATTCCATTTCTCATTGGGAGCCGTGGTGAGGCTGGCGAGCCAAGCTGCTGTGGGCTATTTTTCCTTTCATTGTAATTTTGTCTCGTCTTGGACACAGTCCTCCTAGTAAAGGACTTCCCATTTGAACAAATTGCTTCTCAGCCTGAACAGTCCAACACAGAAGAGAAAAAAAATGACCAGATGCTTGTCTCTTTCCCAGAGGGAAGAGCTCAGCGGTCTAACCGTCAAGTTTGACGTACCTAATCAGCGGTTCGAGTCCTGGCAGGCGTTCAGAGGTACATCACACAGACTCAATGCGCTGGCTGGGGACTGGATGGTGTAAAGAATTAGGCACTGGCAAAACAGTTTTCAAAGGGGGGTGACAGGAGATGGAAAGAGAAATTGTTCAGTAGCGTAGTTTGTTGTCAACATGACGGCTCTGAGTTCGCTAGGTGTCGGGAGAGGTGTCTTCTGAACCATGACATGAGAAAATCCAGAGGAAGGGATAAAAGAGGCTTAGTTCAGGACGCTGGCAGAGGGCAATCTGCTCTGCGGTCCCTGGTTTAACCCCTACTGGACATCCAGTCAGACAGCACTGGTTTAACTGGTCCATACTGGACACAATTAGATGCTGTCAGATGGACGAGTGTGCCCTGAGGTGGCAAAATCAGCTGCTGCCCCAAACAAAGGGACTGGAGGGCCATGTATACAAGAGTACTGGTGTTGCCAGCTGTGAATTCAGCTGGATCTAATGGAAATATCTTCTGTCTCTGATTTATAAGAATTGCAGGCACTTCCTTACAAAATTTCTGGCATTTAAATCTAGAGGTCATAAATGATTTTCTTATCATTTAATATCAGCTATAAAATATCTGTATTTTAATATATTAGTGCGGCATTAGCTGTAATCCTCCAAGACCTGCTATTGACTGAGAGTCTGATTTAGCAAAGCTTTCCAGCTCTCGCTTCCTTTCACTCTTGTGACTAACCTGTTGCCATCAGTGGGGCTTCTCTGGGTGTCCATGCACTTAAAATCAGACATCTCCCTGAGAGTCTTTTGGCAATCTGTCCATGAGTAACTTCTGTGCCCTACTAGTGGGATAAAAATGTCTTTGTTTGCAAACAGAAGGGTCATTTGATGGAGTGTGAGGATTAGGCTCTTCCAGAGTTTGGGTCATCTTATCTTAAAGGAGGTGTCTGAGAGTGATTCATTGAAACTTTTTTTTTTTTCCAGTCTGTTGACTGTAATGAAGGACCTCAGATGATTAGTGAGGTGTAGAAATCTGCATTTTACATGACAATAATTTAAGGCAAAAAAAACATTGCCAAGAATTTGCCAGGAAGTGGGAAACCCAGCTGTTGGTTTAGGACCATGGGTTAGTGATGCTAGAGTTCCTCCGGCACTGTCTCTGGGGAGCAGAATTTGCTGGTGATGAAGATACGGTGATGAAGATTTGCTCTGAACTCTAAAACCCTCCAAACGTGAAATCCGTGGTGGGGATGCACAGGTTTCCTATGGAAGCATGAGGATTCCTCAATGGGCATGCTACAATTTCAGGAAACTGTGACACAGGGTGTTGGGCAGAGGTAGACTTCAAGATAACCTTCAGGAAAAGGCAGCGAGAGAAGCTGTGCTTTTTGCAGAGGGAGGCATGATTTGTTGTGATTTGTTGAATTTTTGTAGCATGTGCTGGCACAAGGTACTCTGGTCTTTGCCCTCGCTCTCTTTAGGGAAAACAAATCTTTCCAGGAGACTTCAAAACTGCTTTAGGAGAAGAAACATCTTGGCAATCCATTGGAGAACATAATGTACCAGCACCACCTGAGCGGCTGATGGGAAGTCACTGAGAATTTCACAGCTACATTTCACTCTGCAAGAAGGTCACTTTCATAAATTTATAAAGCTGAGCTGACTCCCACATGGCTCCATGTCCAAAAAAGTCTGCAGTTCATCCAGGACCAGTACCCACTTGAGCAAGAACAGAAAAGTCAGCAGGTCTTGTTTGTGATCCTCTAGAGAAATGCCGGTTGTACCTTCATGTAATTTCCAGAAAAGAAACTTTTCCCAAGAAAATGCCCATCTGGACTTAGAATGAGGATCAGGTTGACCTTGAGAAGAGCAGCATTGGGTGAACTTTGCTGAGACATCTCTCACTGCTTGGGCTTGATAACTTTGAGAGGATCTCGGCTGCTGAAGTCCAGGATCATCAAAAAGGAGGAACGACCAGCATCTTTAAAAGTTTGGATATCGCAGCAGACAAACAATTTAATCCCATTTGTTACAGCAGCTTTACTGTCCTTTGTTCAAGTTATGAAGTTATGTGGGAGGAGAGGGAGAAAAACTCATTTATTTTGATGAAGTAAAAGAGATATCAAGAAAGTCCAAAATACAGCTGCATCCCTGTAACCTGAAAAGTCAACTCCAGGAGAAGTGTGGCCAGTACCCACCTTCACCTGCAATGACGGGATGGTTTTATTGCTCAGGGTTGAGTTATCTCAGCTTCAGTGCCGAGAGAAATGTGCCGAGGAAATTGGAGTAGTTGCTTGTCCTGCCGAAGCAAAAAGCAGAAATTCTCTCTTTTTGCATGAAAACTAGAGACTCTTCCTTTATCTCATCTGCCTAATCAGCTCCCTAATTATAAGTCATTGAGTTAATTTGAGGTTCTTTGTAAGGAGGACTAAATTCTGAGACTAAATTCTATGTTGCCGTAATTCTGGAGTAACATCAATGCGGTTGGTATTGTGGCTTCTTAATGCTTATATTAAGAAAACTGCAAGCTAAACAAAAAGAGCAAAGAAATTAAGTTAATTACAACAAAAAAAAAAATTCTATAGGATGCATAAGGTGGCACTTCACGATGGAAAAATGCCACCAACATGGAAAACTGTGCGTAGGATGTTTTGCTCTTTAACAACATTCCTACTGTGCCTGGGAGGAGAAGGAATCCGTGGCAGCAGGCGGGGATGGCGGACTGGGTCTGCGGTGCTGGGGACACTGGGAGGCCCTGGGATGTGATGGGAGCCCACAGCAGGGAGAGCAGCACGATGAGGGCTGGTGGGAAGAAAAAAAGGCAGGAAAGGATAAAGACAGGCAGGAAAGGAGAAAAAACAGGTAGGAAAGGAAAAAAAACCAGGTAGGAAAAGGAGAAAAACAGGTAGGAAAGGAGAAAAACTTCACTGCAGCTTAGTCTGACTTGCACCAATTTTCTAATTATGTTTAAAAGGCACTTAAGTAAGTGTGATGAAATTATGCGTTCTGATCTACCGCATAGCTGGATGAATTCATAGAGGTGTATAAAATATTCCTTGTAACAAATGAAAGGGGAGTGGTAATTCTGGAGAACAAAATTATGTGAGAAGGAGGTAATTGCATATAATCTTACACTGGATAATAGTACCTTAAACATGGTTATCGGGATGTAAAAGTCAGGAAAAGAATTGTTCAAGTTTTTTAACAGGTCTCTTGAGGGAGAGGGGATGAGATCCTAGAAAAACTGGTTACAGAGGAAACCAGCAGTCTTCTGCCTTGAGGAGTCCGTTGAGGGCTGCACATCATGGGGGTTAGGGAAGGAAAAGCCTCCTTGTTCATCCTGGGTGAGATGTTCAAAGGAAATCATACGTGATGGAGAGCATCGCTGCGGAGCTGAACTCCTGCGGCTCTGAGGCAGCTTCCCGGTGCCCATCAGAGGATCTGCTGTAGCCGCTGCCTGGCAGGTACAGAACAGCTCGAGGTTTTTATTGCGTGGACAGGAATGGAAATCTCCTCCAGCCTAGTGAGTGCTTTTAACCTCTCGCCTTCAGGGTCGCATTGGCTTTTATAGCTTCTCAGCCCATGAATCTCTTTTTTTAAATTTTTTTTTTTTTTTTCTGGCACAGTAGAAGGGATGGGTTTGGGCTGAGGATGGCAGCAGTTTTTACAGGAAAAAATGTATGTGCATAAAAATCCTGTTGGCCATAAGCCTAAAAGTAAACCCAGGGCTGATCTTTTAATCTCTACTGCAGTTTTTAGGATCTGACCTAAAGACCCACCCCAGGGCTTGGATCTGGGGCTGAAGGCGAAACAGCAAGACTTTACCATAGGCTAAGGGAAGATGGCAGATGAGCAACTGGGGTGGATGTAGCCCATCTTGCCATGGCAAGATACAGTGAGCGGATGCTTATTTGTTTCCAAGACCCAGATTTGGCTTCACAGGTCCCTTTACCCCCTTACTTCCACACGCCAGCCTTTTGTCCTGCGGGATCTGTCCTGGATAAAATCATTCCAGTCCAGCTTACGTTATTCTTGGTCACATAGACTTGCGCCTGCGGATTTTCCCCGTGCACTAAAGTCAGAAGAGCTGTTTCTTAGGAAAAGGTCTGCTCCCCAAAGGCATGATAGAATCTCAGAGAGAAATTCCCGTCTCAACGTGGCTCCAAGTTGTAAGTAAGATGATCACCATATGTTGCTCTGTGTGTTCAAACAGAAAGGGTCTTGGCCGCGTACTGCCAGAAAACAGAAGCTTGCTATTTCCGTGGAGCCAAATCCGTATTTAGAGTTGAGGCTTTTTTATATTTATAAAATTAGGCTTTCCAGGATGGAAAGTGTTTCTGCTACACGCACAGGCGCTCCAGGAAAGGCTGGTTTTGGACGGGCGGTTTTTAGAAACAGAGAAAAAAGAGAGAAGGCAGGTTGCAGAGGAAGTGAGGGAAAAGGAAAAGATACAAATAGGAGGAAACCCAGAGCAAACAGCAGTGTCAGGCTGTTTGGTCCTGATCTTGCCTTTAAGTCTGCCCTGAGCTTTTGCTTCCTACCCAAGGTGTGCTCCTCCAGCAGCCAAAAAGTTGCTAAAACGCGTGCGACATCTCTGAACGTTCTGCTTGCAGGAAAAGCGGGTGGAGAGCAGCCAAGTTACCTGTATGACACTGTGGATCCTCCACTGCTGGCAATGCTTTTGCTCCTGCAGAGACCCCAGTTTGACCTAAGACGCGGCATGCTCTGATTGAGCCAAAGCAACCATTTAAAATTAGTTATTTAAATTATCGGTTATTTTAAATTATTCTTGCATGCTCTCATCCCTGACAGCAGGTGCCTGGTGGGGTTTCACGGGGTCTCAGCACTCGACTCCTGAGTGTTCAGTGCTTGGGAACTGTGATGGGTTGTCCTGAAGCAGCCCGAGAGCTCCTAAATATTGAGTCACCCTCTTAGATCCAGCTCCATCGCTGCCTGTTTGCAAATGGAAGTGCTCAGTGCTTTTTTTTCTTAACATTTCACCCCAAATTATGGATTTTCTGGGTTACATCATGTGTATTCAGTGCTGTATTTGGGCTGGAGCCCCTAAAAAGTTGAATACAGCCCTTTTGGCTGCTCCAGACCCCACATCCCAAGCCCTGATGTTTCTTGCACTGGGGCTGATCCTCAGCTGCGGGATCTTATAGAATCACGAGATGGTTTGGGTTGAAAAGGACCTGAAAGACCATCGAGTTCCCCCCCCCTGCCATGGGCAGGGACACCTCCCACCAGCCCAGGTTGCTCAAAGCCTCATCCAGCCTGGCCTTGAACCCCTCCAGGGATGGGGCATCCACAGCTTCTCTGGGCAACCTGGGCCACTGCCTCACCACCCTCATAGAGAAAAACTTCTTCCTCATGGCTTTGCTCATCTCAGGGCTGACTTGTGTGGTCCAGCTGTGGTGTCTTGGCCTTGCTTTCCAATTCTCAAGTGCAAAATTAGATTTTTTTTTTTTCTCTAGTGCAAAATTAGACGTTTGGGAGAATCCTGTCTTTGTTGTTCAAAGCAATTATCTATCCTAGGAGAACTAACTGTCTGTTTGGGTTTC